>NC_083570.1:21822188-22122188 GCF_027579695.1 Neoarius graeffei
AATGGGGAGAGATCTAAAACCTGTACATACAGCAAGAACTCCCTGGGGCCTACTGTGAAAAATTTCAGCAGACCTCTCTGATATTTCTTAATTGTTGGAAAAAATCTAAATAAGTATGAAAATGACCAACTTAACTTATCCCATCTGCAACCTTGGTTTGCAATAATAACAGTGTTATTTCTCCACTGAAAGCCAGCAGACAAGATGTCATGCGCATGTCATGGATACGAGTGTGTTTAAAGAAAATACAACTCAACTTCATGTACCATAGCTTTTAATCATTTCGACTGCAGCTCAGCCAGAGTAGGTGTCCCACGAACTTGCGGTCAACTCTGTGACGGTGCTGAGTTCAGCCCCAGCGTTGCAACGGTTACTCGGATACAAGGTTCACCTGCCTCATGTTATCTGGCAGGAAGGGCAACAGAACAACATCTCATACACACAATCGTGTGTACTGCTTTTGGTATGTGTGGTTTTTTTTTTGCATGGAGTTGAGTGTGTAAAAATTGAAGTGTACATTTTTTATGTGTCAACTATGTGATGGTGATTACATCTGCGTGATTAACTGTGGTAAGTAGTCAGTATGATGAAACAAAGTGGCAGCCCACTTCCTTCACCCACATGACCCTGGGCAAGGATAAGTTGATACCAATGGACATGGCAAGCCAAAAAGCCCAAAATTTGTCAACTATGTGACACCAACTATGTGACATCTAATTTCAGGCAGATTTAGCATTGCCAATGCTGCTGGACACTGCAGTGCAGGCTATAATTCCACCAACAATGTCTACTGATGAAGCCAAAATCCTAGACAACAAGCCATTTGATTTTGACTTTAAAGGAGGGGGTGCACAAAAAGTAACAGCCCAAGCTTAGTCCAACTCTGGCTACATCTAGCCTCTAAAGACACTGTTTCTCAACCACTGGGCCACGGCCCAAAGCGCCAGCTAGTGGGCTGTGAAATTTTTCAAGTTTGAAGCCAAATACTAAATAGTTCAGGATGTCATAGTGTCCCAAATCCAGTAGCTGGTTTGACGTACACCTTTCAAGTGGGACAAATACATTTGTGGGTAAATTAAGAAGAACAAGTCTTTATTATTGTCACGTTCCTCCTTTGCTTTTAACCTCACGCGCGCGCGCGCGCGCACACACAGAGTGTGCACGTGCAGTGGATAGAATAAATAAATTCATTTGTGGGTAAATTATATGGATCTGTGATGCCTGCTGGAAGAGAAGAGCAGGAAGGATTGAGAATTTAGCGGCTGTGGTGTGTTTACACCTGATACTAAAACTTGTAGTGTCCTAGCAACCTTCTCAAAGATGCGTACAAAAGCCCAGAAACTCCTATTTATGTGGGCAAAAACAATACAGGATTTATCTTGTAGTGTTCTGATCCCCAGAGCTTTCACCCAGCCACATATAAAAAGTTGTACGCCTCCATGCTCTTCCAGGTTTTCATCTGTGTGTCCGTGTAGAACGATGTCTGCAGCACCAGGTAGTTTGAGATGTCGGGGAAATCAACAGATGGATAATTTGCCAACTCAGAATGAATGAATGAATGAATGAATGAATGAATGAATAACTTTATTTAAACATGATAAGTTGATCAGCAGAGTTGGTGGGATCGTGCATGTACAGATACAAATAATTACAAATACAAAAGACTACAAATATACACAATCTTCAAAAAAATTAAATCTGTTGATTATATGTAAATTATCTTCACATTAAGTTAATTAATAGTATGCATAACTATTGTCTTTGTATTTAGTTCTGGCAACAATAGGATCAAAATTTATTCTACTAATGTCAAATTTAGCTATTAATTTTTCTTTCATCGGAAAAATCCTTCTTTGTTAGTGTGTAAGGATCTAATCCCATTGTGTGGTTTCTATAATCCACTTCTTTTGAGTGTACTTATTGATTTTAATAACTTGCTTGTTTGCTGTACACAGACATGGCAATAAGTTCTTGTGTTAATCACCCAGACTCCACTTTTGGATCATTAATCGCTTTTAACTGAGAATACCCTGAATGCATGGTTTTATGTTGGCTTCTGGGACATCTATACAGTTTTAAATACAAAACCTACAATTAAAAACAGTTTGTTTTAAAACAGTTTGTTTTTATTGCACTTGTTTAATTCCTGGGCTCCCATCTGTAACAGGAACTGATGCTGCATTCCGTTAATACACTTTACAATAGATTATTAGATTCAAATAGAATAGATGAGCCAAAATATTTGGGGATCTTTTTTAATGGGCCCCGACTCATTACAAGTATAAATAGGTGGGCCTCAAAGCAGAGAAGGTTGAGAACCCTTGCTATTAAAAACCAAGGCATCATTAAATTGGAAATTCCTGTTGATATTTGGCCCTGCCTATCAGTATCCATGGGTGTCAAATCCAGTGCTATTGCTATGAAAAAAGACCATAAAATGTTAAACTGGGTAAGCAGTTCAGCGCGGCTCTGCTGTGTAACTTTCACTTGGGATGTGGTCATATCATTTGGCAGTATTTATACCAAAACCCAACATACTTAATTTTTGCCAAATTGCCCACCCCAAATTTCTCAGTATTCACAGAAACACTCAAAGACAATGTTTTCTGAAATATCTGTATATGCTGGAAAGGGTCTAAGATGTTCCAAAAGGTCCTTAAATGAAGTGGCAGTAGCTATTGTATACATATTTTTAACAGTATTTAGAAACACCATACTTGCATTCAATTTTTCAAGGAGCAACTGAAACTTCATAAAACACATCAAAATAATGTCTAGAAATGTGTCCTTGATGAAATGTCGATGTCTGACTCTATTTAAAAGAAAGCAGCAGCGCGCATTACTGAGGGACATGACCTATTCTGCATTTAATTTTCAGCGTACTACAACAGACTTTTCAATGGAACAAGGAGAAGCTCCTTTGGCTCAGTCAAACTATGAATGTGTATTCAGTAGTGATGAAAAGAGACTCGCTGAATTTGAACAAAAGGGGTTAAAGAGCCAAGGGCTGATATAATCAGAGGGGAAATCAAAGCGACACATTGACTGGTACATGGCATGGGGTGCCCGCTAAGCATAATTACCATTCATTATGAGGACGGTGTAATTAGGATGCAGCAGTGCTTCTACTTTTAAACGATTGTGTCTCTGTGATTCAATCAGTGACTTAACCTTTTATTCACCAATGTGCTGTTGACTATTCCGGAGTTCTTTTTAACCCTTTGGTGACTGACCCCTTGAACATGGTTCCTCCAGGAACGATGACATTTCAGTCGTCAAGACAACGGAAAAACTAAAATACAAGAGCATTTTGTTTTGTGCACAAGAGCATTGTGACGTATCTTTCTGTTTTTGTATTTTAGTTCTTCTGTTGTCTTGACAACTGAAAAGTCATAGTTCCTGGAGGAACCATTTTCAAGGGGTCAGTCACCAAAGGGTTTTAATCCTCATAATACGCATATTGATATTTATCTATTATTAAGCCAGGTACAGCAAAACTCCACTGTGTGCTCGGAAATGAGCCTTACCATGTGTAATAGTGTGTAATGTTAGGAGTAGGAGCAGCTATGAAATGCACTTAACGTACAAGTGCATACTCATTTCACTTAAAAAAAAATAAGATGGTGAGGTGGTGGGTGTGGTTCCTATCTTTATCCATGTGTATCTCTTTACCAGACATTGTTCTCTTCTCCCTGCTGTTACAGACACATCCTGCTGCTTCAGCGTGGCTGGAGACTGTAACCATAGCGATAGCTATTCTGCTTATTGCAATGATTAATTTGATAACGCTGAGCTGAGAAGGATGAGCCAGTGACTGTTCGCTGGCTCGATAGCACACGATGATTAAATGCTCACTGAGCTGACTTGTAGTGGATCAATGTGTAGTATCCAGTATGTATATACATACAGCTTGTTCACAAACAGATTTGGCCATGCAGACAAGAATTTAAACAACTGAAGATAAATTTCCTTGCAGGAAGCCCAGCGTTCTTATCGAAGAGCCAGGAAACAGAAGCCAGGAAACAGAAGTACATTTTCCTTTTTGCTGTCCATTCGTCCGCTCCCTCACCATTCTGCCTGGATGAAGATGGGAGCACATGGCTGTCTTTCAAAGTTATTTGGTTATTTGATGCGAAGCAATGCTTTAAGATGGATTATATGATATTTTTGTTGAACCAATCACAAACGTAACATCCATGGTTGTAAGAAAAATACATTGACTCTTATGAAGAAGTGGTGATGCTGGGGCTGATTTCTTTCTAGCCCAGACTGTAGATTCGTGCAGCTTATGCATCAGTGACAGTCATGCTTTTGTTTTATTTATTTATACAAAAGGGTTACAGCTTTTCTGTTTATCATGTTTGTTACTCAGAGGACACACTTTACCTTTCAGGGTGGCATGGCACAGTGGTGTCTCACAGCAAGAAGGTTTTGGGTTTGAACCTCACAGCTGACCGGGGCCTTTCTCTGTAAAGTTTGCATGTTCTCGGGTTTGCTCCAAGTGCTCCGGTTTCCTCCTAGTCCAAAGACATGCAGATTAGATCAACTGGCTACTCTAAATTGTCCATAGGTGTGGATGTCCATGTGAATGGTTGTTCATTTCTGTATTAGCCCTGCGATAGATTGGTCATCTGTCCAGGATGTACCCTGCTTCTCACCCGATGTCAGCTGGGATTGGCTCCAGCTCACCCACAACCCTGACAGATAAGCAGTATAGATAATGGATGAATGGATGGAATCTACCTTAAAGTATAGTTTGCTCCACATCATCCTTATTACACCATCAGTAAGACCTCATGATATCATGCATTGTTCAACCTTAATAGCTTTGTTGTCAAGCTATTGATAGATATTAGGTTTTATTCTATCCGCATTCACTGGATATGAGCAATTGCCTGCTCTGACTGACTACTCTATTACTAGGCTATCAGCTCATATACCATGAATAGAAAAAAACAAAATGGCGGAGCGTGTTGCTGAACCAACTGACGACGAAATAAAAACTACTCAAAAACAAAACCCCCCAAAATAAAAAAAGCAACAAAATATGGAAAAAAGTATTTGCTGCTAAGAACATATATTTTTTTTAGTTTTCAAGAATTATTATTATTATTATTATTATTATTATTATGGGCGGCACGGTGGTGTAGTGGTTAGCGCTGTTGCCTCACAGCAAGAAGGTCCGGGTTCGAGCCCCATGGCCGGCGAGGGCCTTTCTGTGTGGAGTTTGCATGTTCTCCCCGTGTCCGTGTGGGTTTCCTCCGGGTGCTCCGGTTTCCCCCACAGTCCAAAGACATGCAGGTTAGGTTAACTGGTGACTCTAAATTGACCATAGGTGTGAATGTGAGTGTGAATGGTTGTCTATGTGTGATGACCTGGCGACTTGTCCAGGGTGTACCCCGCCTTTCGCCCGTAGGGATAGGCTCCAGCTTGCCTGCGAACCTGTAGAACAGGATAAAGCGGCTAGAGATAATGAGATGAGATTATTATTGCATTTCTCATAAATTGCTACTGTCATTTCGCCGGTTTGTTTACATTCTAAGTGGAAATTATTTGGTCAGACGTTTTGTACAAAATTTTTGTTTATCGAATTTGCAAAAAATAAAAATGCTGTTTCTCAAAATCCAGTGAATGTGGATAGAATAAAAGTTATTCCACTCAATCTTGTTGTACATGGCTTATAGCCAACTTGGCACCAAGCATCTTGTCGGCTATCAGCTCGTGTATGACTCAATTTCGTGGAATAACTGTTAAATAGTCTCCTGTCTAGTCATCTGAGAACACGTACAAAACAGTGACTCGCACAGCTCCAAGTTCTCAGTGCTGTTTTCTTGTTGGATGCTCTCTACCTCTCTTTTTCCAAATTCTCCTTCAGCTCAGCTATTCGTGAGTTTTTGTAAAGACTGTTGAAATGATTGAGGAAAGAGCACTTGCTTTCTCAGCCAACAATTCAAAGTCCAGAACAGTAGAAGCAGTACCTTGTAAGTGCTAAAATCGCACTAATTTAAACCACTGCAATCCAGAAAGTTACTCAGGATACTGAAAATACATTGTGTTGTGAATGAACATGGTCTTTAACCGGTATTTAACCCAAATGAGTATTATTATTATTATTATTATTATTGAAGAGTGAACACATTCCTCCTACAGGTAACAGATTCTGTGCTGCAGAGTCAGGAAATAAATGATAAAACCAACAGTGCATGAAGCGAGGAAAATGGTGTTGTGGCTGGGTATCTTGGTGCATAATCCCTGTTACCGTAATTGCATTTGTGGCAGAAGACATGACAGTAGGTTGTGGTGCCACAGCAAGCGCCAACAATCACACTTTCTGCTTCTGTTGCTCTGCTAATCCACAAGGGGATATAAAGAGAGCTTCAGAGGCATGGTGGAAACAAGAAAACAAGACAGTTCAACATTGTGAAGGCTCCTATCTGACCCACTTTCCTGAGTTATCACAGAGAAAGAGAGATTAAAAGAGGAGGAAGAAGTGGAAGGAGAGTCACTGGCAGGACAATATGTTCCTGAACAGGTGATCAGGTGACCGATAAAAACACTCTCTGTGACTAATGACTGATAGGTGATACATGAAGAACAGCAGGCGCGACCAAATGCTTGTTTTCTCAATGAGCTATTTCGTATTGTGTCCCGCTGTGATATACAGTAATAATACTGCATTATCATCCTGGCTCTTACAGTCCAGGTCAGTTTACATATGTAGAGAGGTGGAGAACTGATTAGGAGTTTGACACGTAAGCGTCTCTCTTCTCCTCTTTCACGGACACACATACAACACTGAAAGAAATCACAAGCTTAATGTTTTCAGTTTCAATTCACTGCATAAAAGTCATGCAATTACAGTTCGCTGTAATGTCGCCCTGTTTACTCACTAATTATTTGTCACATGCGTGCTTTTGGGAGGTGGGATGGAATTTTCCCTTAACCTAATTTAAATCCAATGAATAAGCAAGAAACATCCGAACCTCTGGACTAAAGCCAAACATTTCAGCTGATGTCAACAAAAATGGGTAACCCAGATAATCTTTTTAATAACCTTGATAATCTTCATTATCAGAGACACTTTAATGTGCAAAAATCCTGCCCTGATTCTTAATCACACCTTATTTTTCTGCCACCTCACAGCCATCTGCGAATTTAATAACCACACAGTGATAAATCATTAGTGATACATCCAAGTCCTACTGAGCCCTACCAGGCACTACTGTGATGTGCTCTGGGGATGCTGTTAAAAAACATGTTATTCACAGACTTGTAACCGTTGGGAAAGTGCAAGTGTGGTATGGTGAATAGGAGGCTGGTTGCATTCTGTATGGAATAACACCAGGTGCTGGGGTAACGAGGACACTTCAGTTTCAAAATGACTATCATGACCACGTTGACTTGTTAAAGAATATGATTAGAAGGAAAATACCAAAAAGATAAATGTCGTATTCCAGTCACAAATGAGAATTAGAGAGAAGCAAAAGGAAATAAACCAAAAAATACTAAACTGCACTGGAACAACTTGCACATGAACCATAAGTCATCCAGTTCATTTGGTGATTCAGAGGGAGGAATCGTCACTGTTCCTGAGAAAGTGTGCCATGTTTTAACTGGCACTCAACCATACAAAAACATTTCCTCAGTACTATTTCCTCAGACCATATTCTACATGCATTTTAGTTTGTGTATATCTGCACGTTAATCCTCTTATCTACGTCTTATCACTACGCTTATCTCTTATCACTTAATTTATGTTTGTGACGTGGGTTACGTGTTTCCATTGACAATCAGATGAGTACAATAAGTACACAGTTTAAAATAAAAAAAAAACTTTTAAAGTTATTCCTCATTTTTTCCGCAATTTGGTCACCTGTCAATTCCTACCTACCAACCAGCTCTCTCACACAGACACCAAATTTTAAATAATTATATAATAATTGTACAGGGGCGGCACGGTGGTGTAGTGGTTAGCGCTGTCGCCTCACAGCAAGAAGGTCCGGGTTCGAGCCCCGTGGCCGGCGAGGGCCTTTCTGTGCAGAGTTTGCATGTTCTCCCCGTGTCCGCGTGGGTTTCCTCCGGGTGCTCCGGTTTCCCCCACAGTCCAAAGACATGCAGGTTAGGTTAACTGGTGACTCTAAATTGAGCGTAGGTGTGAATGTGAGTGTGAATGGTTGTCTGTGTCTATGTGTCAGCCCTGTGATGACCTGGCGACTTGTCCAGGGTGTACCCCGCCTTTCGCCCGTAGTCAGCTGGGATAGGCTCCAGCTTTCCTGCGACCCTGTAGAAGGATAAAGCGGCTAGAGATAATGAGATGAGGTGAGAATGAAATAATTGTACAATTACTGACATATCTGTATAAACCGAACCTACTTGCTTGTACTTGGACCATTTGCTGAAAATTGGCCTTGGTGTACCATATCAAGGTTTTTTGCCCAATACTCCTAACTCCCTAACTGTCTTAACCAAACCATAACAGTATGTGTAAACTGGAGCCATGAGATGAAGCCTGTCGCACCATTAAAATGTTCAATAATGCCTCTAAAATACAAAAATAACCTCCACTCTTCTGAGAAGGCTGTCCACTAGATTTGGAGCATGGCTGTACAGATTTGCCTAATCAACCACAATAACATCTGTGAAATTGGGTACATAGTCTTTGTTCCAGGTCAACCCAAAGGTGTTCAGTGAGGTTGAGGTCAAGGTTCTCAAGTTCTTCCACTCCAACCTTGGCAAAGCATGTCTTTATGGAGTTTGCTTTGTGTACAGGGGCATTGTCATGGTGGTGTATATGGTGTTCCTGTGAAGGGAAATCTAAAATCTACAGTATTCACACATCCTTCCTACCTGATGTGCGCTTCCAAGTTTGCGGTAAGAGTTTGGTGAAGAACCAGGTGTGATGGTCAGGTGTGTACAGGTGTATTTTGGCCACATAGTGTATTTTCAGTAGAAACAAGAATCCTTTCTCCAGCCATAAAAGTTGCCTGATTTCAGCCTATGATATGAACACAGACATCAGAGGTTATGTCTGATTTGATTTCCGATTTTAAAACGAAATACAGTATGTACAGTAGGGTGGCATGGTGGTGTAAGTGGTTAGCACGGTCGCCTTACAGCAAGAAGGTTCTGGGTTCGAGGCCGGCGGGGGCCTTCTGTGCAGAGTTTGCATGTTCTCCCCTCCGGGTGCTCTGGTTTCCCCCACAGTTCAAAGGCATGCGGTTAGGTTAAAGGGCATATTCTGGACCAATTTTGTGTTTTTTTTATATGAAAGTATGTCCCTTTACACACTCATCCAGAAGGGTAATTTTGCACAAGGCCATCTGTCTACAGCAGAAAAAAATAAAATAACAAAACGCGTCTGGAAAAATCCCAAGGGAGTCTGGAGCCAGATTTGTGACGTTACCTGTGGAAGCACCAGGAGGCTGCGCAAGCTTTGCACAGTTTCAGTGCACAGCCTATGTAGACCAAGCGCTCCCATTTCTCTCTCATTGTCTGGTCTTTTGGAAAACGATTAGTACTAATCCCATCATGATTGGTGTTGCTACACCCTCCTATGATACATCTGTTAACCATTTTAATAATTACGTGATAACGTTGAAGAAATTTGCAGAAAACCACCTGGTCATTTTCTCATAAACAAACCAGCGCTGATGTAGGATTCAGAGGGAGGCGTCCTGCAGATGATGTCATGAAAATCAGTGTTTGCCAGGAAATCCAAATGCAAAGTTTTTTCAGAGGCGGACCAATTTGCCTCAAATGGCTTGATTTCAACTGAATTTTTCTGGTATTGCGCAAGGTAAAAAAATAGCAGAGAATGCAGAATGCAGAGGCTCCAACTCTCCCGCCATGGGCGGGAGATCTCCTGCTTTAGGGAACATTTAGAAAATCCTCCCGACCTCCTGCTGACAAGATAAAAATCTCCCGCCCACCCTTACTACACATGATTAGTTAAAAAAAATATATAACTTGATATGTTTATGTTGACGAAAATTAATAGTTAACTTTCCACTTTTCGTGTGTCTGACATTGTATGGGTGGACTCAAGTGTGTACCCCACGGTATATGCCGATTCCCCGGTCGGTACACGGATCGGCGTAACGGGGGGATTGGAGTGAATGCCGGAGGCATGCGTGCACAGATCAAGCGCACATGAATTGAGCGGAATTCAGTACGCCGTGGGGTACACACTTGAGCCCATTCAATGTCTTAGCAGTTACCGATAAAGCATATAGATGGCGCTATTAATGATACGTGCGAGAGAACGAGAAAACCCGCGACACTCAACCATTTTGTTTGTTTTTTTGCGTCTGCATTTCATCTGCATTTCTCGCCTGCTCATCTTTAACTTTATGTTCTCTTGAATGAGATAATAAAATGAAGTTCCGTTGGTGGAAATGGCGAAAGCCAACTACAAAGAAAAAATATCAGAAAATCACCAAGTTAAAGTTCGGATCGCCCATCGCGATGGTCGCCAGGGACGAATGGCAGACTATTTTGGACGGCAGCAAAACGACCCTATATCTGACAAGGTTAGATCACCAGACCAGACGTTAGATTCTAACGAACTTGTCTGACTTTTTTTGTCTGACTTTTATTAACTTAGACTTATAAATAGAATATTATTAGAAGAACATTATCATCAGAGGGTCTACCATTGGCAATTTATAATAGTCATTATTGACATTAACAGTGACTTTAGGCATATTAAAGTTTGGTCTATAGTCACTGGATTTATCTAGATCTGTTACTATTAATAAGATTTAATTGACACGAAATGTGGTGAATCATTCATATATACACATCATTATATATGGGGCGGCATGGTGGTGTAGTGGTTAGCGCTGTCGCCTCACAGCAAGAAGGTCCGGGTTCGAGCCCAGTGGCTGACGAGGGCCTTTCTGTGCGGAGTTTGCATGTTCTCCCCGTGTCCGCGTGGGTTTCCTCCGGGTGCTCCGATTTCCCCCACAGTCCAAAGACATGCAGGTTAGGTTAACTGGTGACTCTAAGGCCAAGTTTACATTAGACCGTATCGGTCTCATTTTCTTCGCGGATGCACTGTCCGTTTACATTAAAACACCTGGAAAAGCCGGGAAACGGGAATCCGCCAGGGTCCACGTATTCAATCCAGATCGTGTCTGGTCCGGTGCTGTGTAAACATTGAGAATACGCGGATACGCTGTGCTGAGCTCTAGCTGGCGTTGTCATTGGACAACGTCACTGTGACATCCACCTTCCTGATTCGCTGGCGTTGGTCATGTGACGCGACTGCTGAAAAACGGCGCGGACTTCCGCCTTGTATCACCTTTCATTAAAGGGTATAAAAGTATGAAAATACTGCAAATACTGATGCAAATACTGCCCATTGTGTAGTTATGATTGTCTTTAGGCTTGCCATCCTTCCACTTGCAAGTGGTAAGTGACGCGCATGCCCGACATGCACTGAGATCACACACACAGCGGCTCAGTCCCGAATCACAGCTCGTGCGCTCCACTCGCGCGCTCTGTGAGCTGCGCAGGGCCGGAGTGCGCACCCTCCAGAGGGCACTCGCTGTTCAGGGCGGAGTGATTTGGAGCGCAGGATGCCTGCGGACCCGAGCGTATCCGTGTATTGGCGTTGCTGTGTGCACACTAATCGTTTTAAAAACGTTAATCTGATGATCCGCTGATACGGTCTAATGTAAACCCCACCTAAATTGAGCGTAGGTGTGAATGTGAGTGTGAATGGTTGTCTGTGTCTATGTGTCAGCCCTGTGATGACCTGGCGACTTGTCCAGGGTGTACCCCGCCTTTCGCCCGTAGTCAGCTGGGATGATGTATATTAAACTCGCCTTCGCGCCTATGGCGCTCAAACCCGTGATATGTACTTTAATATGGGACGGCCTTGGGCTGAGGTGCCCTTGAGTGAGGCACCTAACTCCCAACTGCCCCCCAGGCGCTGTTAGCATGGCCGCCCACTGCTTCAGATGGGTTAAATGCAGAGAGGAAATTTCACAAGTGTGTGATGAATAAAGTTGTGCTTCAGCATCAAATCATGGCTCTCATGAAGACTAAACACAGAGAAATGCTTAGTGTAGACAGACATATGGGTCTCAGGGAAAGATCAGCTGACATTGATATGAATATTTCTGCATTTCAAAGTCGACTTGTTGACTGTATTCAGACACTTGTGTCCTACAGTGATTCTAAACAAGAGATTAGTGTGAAATCCAAGCAACGAGAAACAACCTTTTATCCGCCATGTGACACTGCTCTATCGAAACCGGTTCTATCCGCCGTGGCTCCGCCCCCCTGCAGCTTGTACTTTTCCGCAGGCGGGGCTACGACACCTGACGTCACTGTCGGCGTGGCTTCTGTTAAAAGCGTGCATCCGTGTCTTTTTGTTTTTTGTCGCCTTCGGAAGCTCGTGTGCTGTCACGGACATCACTGTGTGGCTCGTGGTTTGTGCGTGGATACAGGAGCCGTGTAGATCCGACACCGTCCGCTGTTACCTTCCTTGTTAGACAACTGCGAGTTGAACCCAAATATGTCTACCATCGTCTGCTGGCAAACGGATCAGGTAAGAGCACGCGCGCAATAATTTGATATCACGCACGCGCAGTGATGCTGTTTCCTGGATGGATTGATTTTATTATTTAATTAATTTTAAATTAATCTATCTAGCAAAGCGAAAATAAATAATCGGTTAGATGTTTTGTTTCATTGATTAACTATTTTATTTATTTATTTTAAATCAGAAGGTTGGCGCGCGCGCTGCGTTGGTATTATCACGTGGTCTCCTCTTGCATTTTGGTCCATTTGTGATGTATGGCGAAGAAGGGTTTGAAATGTTGAGATTTTGTAAAATCATAAGCTAAGCATAAGATCGCGCAGTGTTTTCATGACTCCCTTCCAAAAAAAAAAAAAATTTATAATATATGTAACACAACTCCTTCTGCTAATTTATGTATGGAGGTAAATTAAGCGTGTTTCTGTAATAAAACTCGCGGTTAGGAAGTGTAATGCGCCTTCTATTAGAAATCACGCTTGTCCTCGTGGTAGCTTCATAATGATGAGCCCGTGGACCGCATAGTGAATCAGAGTGCTGATTGACATACGTTGTGTCCAATAGCATCGCGATTGATTGATCGGGTTTAGCCTATCAGCATTCAGGAAGGCGTTGTTAAGCGGTTGCTATGCTGTCGTTAATGGAATTTTTGCTTCTCAGATCGCTACGATTCAGGGTGTTGGTCAAGACCAATGCAGTCTTCTTTTAGGCTGTGAAAAAATACATATTGTTAAAGTGTGTGTGTGTGTATATATAATCCAGGTTTCAGTTATTAAATAAAAACTTGAGAGTTGATTTTACGTATCAGAATTAGGGTTTAACAGTCGTGACGAGTTCTGGTCTCTGACGCGCATGCGTGTAACGTACGGCAAGACAAAGGCTAAATACTGCAAAGTGCACCAGTACACGGTGTATAATACACTAGGCCTCACAGTAGTGTGTGTGTATTTTTTATATATATATATATATAATTAATATATAAATTAATATATTAAAAGTGTGTATATATAATATAAAGTGTGTGTGTGTGTATATGTGTGTATGTGTGTATATATATATATATATATATATATATATATATATATATATATATATACTTATTTATATATATTATACTTTATACGCACACATTTTATTTTTATATGTCTGTGTGTGTACTGCATGTAGTTTGGTGTACTACATTCATGTGACCTTTTGGTTAACTTCACTCATGGTCCCAGTTACCCAGAATTAGGTTTTTTTTGTTTGTTTTTTTTTTCCCTCTGTGGAGAGTATTTTCAGTTCCTGTTTGCAGTGAGCTACTACAAATTGCTCATTTTCAGTTCTGTACTGTATGCTGGTACAAACTGACTGCCACCATTAGTTTATCAGTAAAAGTAGTAATAATAATGAATGCATTGTGTATAAAATGTATTTTTTTTTTTTTTTTTTTGATACAAGCAACATTTACCATACATTTTACACTAGCCACACACACACTACTATTTGCCCCTTTTCCACCAAATCAGTTCCAGGGCTGGTTCGGAGCTGGTGCTGGTTCACAACTCGTTCAACTTGCGAGCCAGCTGAGAACCAGCTTGCTTTTCCATCGCTCGCGGTGCTAAGAGAAGACGCGTCAGTTACGTCGCTGTATACGTCAGTTACGTCGCTGTATACGTCAGTTACGTCGCTGTATACGTCAGTTACGTCGCTACGTTTGCATAAACCTTGGTGCGAATATTGAAGCAAAAACAACACGGAAGTAGCAATAATAATAATAATAATAATAATAATAATGGATGACTTCACGTTTATACAGCTGCTGCTTCTCGTCGATTAAAAATGGCGATCTTTCGCGGTCTTGTTATTGTTGTCGGTCTTAACAGGCCTAGAAATTCATATATTTTTTTTTCGCCAGCCAGCCGGACTAGTTACCTTCCAAAGTAACTCGCCAAACAGAAAATCAACTCGCCAAAATTTGTTCATGTATGAATTTTACTTCTGTCAAAAATAACGCAAAAGAGCGTAGTTACCATTGTTCATGACTAATGTGCGTTTATTTCAAGAACCGGAGTATTTTGATACTGTTGTTAAATACATAAATGAGAACAACACAGAGCACCATAATATAATATCAACAAATAATATATTGGGGAACTTGGCAACTTGGTGTATGAGTATTGAAAACAAATATACTTACTATCATGACTATAGCACCCAAAATATATCCAACATGCTTTCTGTATTTAATCATTTATGAGAGAGAAAGCATTAGGAGCTTCATATTGACTAAGAATCAACTTGAAAAAAATTAATTATTCCATAAAAATCGTATCGCAGCCAAGGCCTACCCTGCTCCCACGTTTGCTTTTAAGTCCTTTGTCGTTTCTCCTTCTCGTATGCTTTATCGGCGGCCTTTTTCTCCTCTTCAGACCAAGGTCACTTTGTCCCCGTCTCTGGCGGTTTCTGTACACCTTTTCAGAAAATTCCACATCGCAACGTAGCTTTGGCAGATGTAGATGTAAACAACAAAAAAACACACGTGTTTAAATGGGCGATAATGTGGCCACATCTATTGAATGTGATAATGTGATGTGGCAGTGGAGGCATGGCCAAGCGTCAGTCTGTGAATGGAGGGTGGAGTCAGGGAAGGTAAGTGGTGGAATCATTGCACCTGATGGGAATTAACCTGTGTTTGTGTGTCTTCCCCAGTGACCGCGCCCTTTAAAAGGAGAGAGAGAGAGCACAGAAAGGGAGCTCTCTCTCCCCAACCAGAACACGCGCGCGTGGCTGGGAAGTGATAAAAAGCTGAAAAGCTAGCAGTAAATAGTTCATTGAGAACTCAGTTCTGGCCTGCCGTGCTTATGTGCTCCACCCACCTGGTCCAATACTACACATGATTACCGCGATATTCAACGAGATGCGTTATATGCATGCGCAGTAGTGAAAAAACCGACAGCCTGACTCGTACATGATATGATTCGGAATTCTTCGGTAGTTTCCGTCCTGCCGATAAACACACAGATTAACAGACCCAGCATGCGCTTAATATGTGGCGTCTTTAGTTGACGGTGTGTCTGAATCTTTGCTTCATGTATATTTTTATTTTCAACTAGCCAGGCTGGCTAGTGACAGGAATTACCTGCCAAATGATAAATTAAGTCGCCTTGGGCGACTGGACCACCGTGAATTTCGAGCCCTGCAGTGAAACTAATTGTCACTTATTAGTGTGAACTTTTGTGCTTGCACTCCCCAGAGGCACCAACAATTGGTGCTACTTCCTTCCTTTTAGGCTTTACTATTCTTTCTAATGTCTCCAATGAGTGTTTTGTATATGACCTGGTAAAACAAAACCATGATTTTTTTTTTTTTTCACAACTAAAGTGGGGCGACATGGTGTAGTGGTTAGCACTGTTGCCTCACAGCAAGAAGGTCCTGGGTTTGAGCCCAGTGGCCAATGGGAGCCTTTCTGTGTGGAATTTGCATGTTCTCTGTGTGGGTTTCCTCCAGGTGCTCTGGTGTCCCCCCCCCCCCCCCCCCCCCAGCAGGTTAGGTTAATTGAAAAGAAACCTTTGGCGGCACGATGTATGGGATTCATACGATTTTAGCCTGGATGCAGTTCAAAACGCGTGAATCTATAAGGGTTCATGATATTTTGCCGGTATTCGGTACATTTGAGGCCAATTATCGCTTGATAATTCAATATTTTGACTGTATTTATGGTCAAAGTTTGCTTCGATGGGCGCCGCCATCTTTGTTGACAAGCGTTCTGCGCATGCGTGAATTAATTATCGATGCCGCGATGGAATGTTGAGCAGCCCATGTCACTAGGCATTGAGGGGCTGTCGGGGTGTTGTAACCTCACAAACTATCGCTCAGAACATGAAATTAGGGTTGTCATCCACCCAAAACACCATGTTCCGAATATGCAATGAACATTCATGCAATGAAATTCATGCATATATGCAATGATATATTCGCAAAAAGAAACGAAACACTGTTAAATTTCCTTGGGAAATGAATGAACACTCCAACCCCGTTTTGTTGAAACTGTAGACTCGTCCGTCTGCTATCTTTCAAGGTCAGTGGCTACTGAACAGACAGCGTGTGCAATCGTTCTCAATCATCAAATAATGAGTTATTGTATAAATTCACAACAATGGAAGAAGATTCTGCAAATTATGAAGAGCCTGGGGCGGCATGGTGGTGTAGTGGTTAGCACTGTCGCCTCACAGCAAGAAGGTCCGGGTTCGAGCCCCGTGGCCGGCGAGGGCCTTTCTGTGTGGAGTTTGCATGTTCTCCCTGTGTCCGCGTGGGTTTCCCCCACAGTCCAAAGACATGCAGGTTAGGTTAACTGGTGACTCTAAATTGACCGTAGGTGTGAATGTGAGTGTGAATGGTTGTCTGTGTCAGCCCTGTGATGACCTGGCGACTTGTCCAGGGTGTACCCTGCCTTTCGCCCGTAGTCAGCTGGGATAGGCTCCAGCTTGCCTGCGACCCTGTAGAACAGGATAAAGCGGCTAGAGATGATGAGATGAAGAGCCTGATTCCCCAAAAGCCAAAAAACAGAAGGCATGTGTTTCTAATCAGAAATATAGGACCGAGTACACTGACAAATGGCCAGTCATTGTGAAATCCAGAAGGGGTGAGAACTAGGTTTACTGTTGTTTGCAGAGTGGATTTCAGCATTTGTGTAGTAAAGTTAAGAAAATAATATTCACTGAAAGTTGATTGTATACAAATTACCAGGGAAGTCTTTACTTTGTGTGAATGTGGTGAGTTATGAGTATCACGCATGAGAAAATCATGAGTGATTGTGGTTTGGTTTTATTTTTCAGATAATTGGAAAAAAAAAAACCAAAACCAACATGTCCCAGTTAATTTTAGTCACCTGTATTCACTCAGAATGGCCCTAAAAAAGCACCAATTTCCAAAATTTTCTTGGGGGGCTTGCAGCACCCCCTGAATCCCCAGCTGGATTGGACTTGCTACGCACCCTGCGGGTGCTCCGCTCGTATGCATGTGTCACTACACATTGATTTCACAAAAGGTTGGCATCTCTGCAAAACGCATGGGTTTGTTGGTTTACAAAATTGTAATTAATCTGAGAAGAATTGAGGAAATCGAGTAAAAATCTAGGACGGCATAGTGGTTAGCACTGTCGCCTCACAGCAAGAAGGTTCTGGGTTTGAGCCCGGTGGCCAACGGTGGGGGGGGGGCTTTGTGTGAAGTTTGCATGTTCTTCCCTGCAGTCCAAGGACATGCAAGTTAGGACATGCATTGGTGGCTCTAAATTGACCGTAGGTGTGAGTGTGAATGGTTTTGTCTCTGTGTCAGGCCTGTGATGACCTGGCAACTTGTCCAGGGTGTACGCCACCTCTCACCCATAGTCAGCTGGGATAGACTCCAGCTTGCCCGTAACCCTGCACAGGATAAGTGGTTACAGCTAACTGATGGATGGACGTAAAAGTGTTGCGTTGCTATTTGTTGCTGTAATGTAGCTATTGCACAACTGAGTTTCCGCTATTTACACCCGAACCTGTTGTAGTCGAATATCTGAAACTGGCATGGAGGATAGACTTTATTGCAATTTTATTTCACCTTTATTCATGGAGTGCTGTGCCATGCAAAGCAATCTGCAAAAAATGGGACTTGTGGCCTTTGTTCAAGTCACTAATTACTTTAACTGATGTCCTTGAAATGTTAAAGATTAAGTTGTTGCTTTGGTAATGTTGTAGTGTCTTTATGTTGGAAAAGCAGAACAACCCTTTCATTGCTGAATTGTACATTTTTACTTCAAGATTTTTTTTTTCCTTTATTACCTTTAACAACGCTATTGTAGGTTATGTTTTCCCTTCCGATTGTTTCTGTTCCTAACATAACTCAAGGTAGTCAGCGGGGTTTGGGACAAGGAGCAATTGATGATTAAATTTTGATATTCTAGTATGTGGCTGGGCAGAGGTATGCACTCTACCCGGTGCCCTTTTAGTTGCGTATTTGGTGCATATCTAGTGGGGTGTGTTTTGTAATCTAAAGCTGTTCTTGGCTGACCATGAATTTTTAAAAAAGAACTACATTTTGTGTGAGTAATTTAGTCTTCTATCTGATAGACCAGCTGCTGGAACAGTGAAGGGGAAATTCTCACGTGGAATATCCTTCCTTATGCATTAAGAGCTGGTGAAAGGCAAGTAAAAGGAAGTTGGAAATTACTCTGGAGGAAGTGACCCAAGTTGTCCTGTGATGTTTGTTTGTATAGGATGGAGTCACTTTGTTGTGTTAGAAGGTGTTGAGAGTGCGTCAGTGCTTATCGCAGGTTATACAGAAACTGTTTGTTAGTTCTAAGGGATTTGTATGGTAGATGCACCACACATCCCAAGTCTGGTAATAATCTGACAAGTGTCTTATTGTTGGATATAATGAAGTGTTCTTAATCAAAGGAGATGTTTGCTTAACATTTACACAAGGTGTCTCCATTATCAGTGTTTTTGTAACACGCGAAGATAAAGCTCTTGTCAAATTTCAACAATCTTGGAGGATGGATTTTTTTTTTTTCCCCCTCTTGCTTCACTGACGCAATACAAGAAGATACTGCATCGTGTGGTGGACTAGGGCTGTGCGATGTCCCCTTAATTGGCATCGACGATGTTTACAGTGCAAACATCGTGATGGACGATCATATCATGGGGGGGGATTTTAATACCACGTTATTAAATTTATTATTATTAAAAGTATGAGATGCTCATTTGAGGCTTTGGCACGTTAAGGAAAAAAAAGCGCTAGGTGATGTGGAATATTTGGCCTTGACAACGGATATGTGGTCCAGCTGCAACATGATGCCCTACATGTCAGTTACCGTATATTATGTGGACCAAGAGTGGGCAATGCAGTCCGAATGCCTGCAAACGAGTTTCATGCCAGAGACGCATTCAGCAGACAATTTAGAAGACGCATTGCGCGAGACACTTGCCGAATGGAAAATAGAGGAGAAAAAGATCGCCTGCATAACAACGGGGCGAATATTGTCACAGCCATCAGGCAATTGTAATGGCCGTGGTTAAGTTGTTTTGGGCACAATTTGAACCTGGCCATAACCAACTCGCTTGCGCAACAGAGGGCCAGTACAGACCGAGCGTTTGGAGTTTGCCGAGCAGTCAACACTGCGTTTGCGCACAGCTGGCTTCGGAGAAATGAGCTGCGCAAAGCGCAGGTGGAAATGAACCTCCCCGAGCACTCGCTGATCACGGTAAGATATTAATCTGCTCTAACAATGAAAGACTAGTATTCAAATTATGAGAAGAAACTACACTTAAGCTATTACTTGTTTATTTACACCATATCAATTGAAGATGCGTTTCGGCCTTTAGTGCGCACCTGAACGCGCTAATTTTTCCAATTTATTAGTGTTTGAATTATTGCACCAGCTTTTAAAATCATGATTTTTTTTTTTTTTTACTGTCTTTACATTTGTCAGAATCGCCTTCATTCTTCCATTTGGTTTGACATTATGGCTTAGAGTGGACCATTTTGTGTCTGAAAGTAGGCCTATTTACCAGATTAAAGTTATTTGACTTCTGCCGAAGTCTGCGCTTCACTGCCGTTTGATAAGGTGCAATATTTCCCGACTGAAGTTGTTAATAGTGGCTATTGGTTTGAACAACATGACAAATTTTACATTAAAAGTATAGTGTAGGATAAAAAATGAAGTCAAAATTTATTATTAGTAGCATACTGTATTGTGAACATGTTATGTTCACTAGCACGTCCCTGCACCATAGCCTACGTGAACAAGCGGTAATAGGATATTACTTTATAATGACTTATATAATTATGTATTTATATATAATTGTTATATATTAAACTAACTAACAAAAAACTAACTTTTTAGGCCCAGATATATGCATGTTTATGACAGGAAGGGGCATGGTATCATGATGGTGGCTCTCCATCATGATGGATGACCACCATCGTCGATAGATGATGCCATCGTCCATCAGCACAGCCCTATGGTGGACTTTCCCTGTTTGTGCAAGGCATTGTGGGATATAAATTTGAAGCAGGAGAGAAAATGGAGGACGTGAATGAAACGTGGAAGACCGACTACAGTAACGGAAAGCGAGAAAAGATGTCATGTTGTGAAGGAAAGGAAACAGGACCAAACTAATGAATATCGGTGGTCAGCAAGCACCTCAGTGTGATTAGCTGTTCGTTTAGCGACAGAATGATGGAACTGTCAGTGCAGGGTCAAGGTAAACCTGTAGATGGTAGTAATGCAACACTGTGGCTGCCGTAAAACCCAAAAGAAGGTGGTAAACCTGCGCGTGCGCACACGGACTTCCTCTGTCCTGCTTGACTGCGTGAAGCGAGCGATTTCATGCACATTATTTGCTAGGGAGTCCCTTCAAATTAAATAACTCCCCAGCCACAGAATGGCCTGAGATTTTTTTTGAGGTATTACAGAAATAAACATATCGCAATGACCAAATTTCAAAGGGAACGAAATTTCACCAATTTTACGAAATCGAAAGGCTGTCTAGTTTCAAGAATAGGTGAGTGAATGACTGTTTATGGTCGCTATAATGCAAGTATGCGAAGGAATCCGTTAAGGACAGCATTAAATGTCCCTGCATATATTCATGGTTGCTCTAGTATAAGAGGAATAAGACACACTGCAACATACTTATTCCATCACGTCTATTAATCAGTATTGGGCCATTATTAAAAAATGTTCTGTTTCCGGTCCACCGGCCGGGTGAGTGCCGTTTGTGTGGTTGAATTTTTTTTTTTTTTCTTTACGCTGGTTTTTTTTTTTTTTTTTTACTTTTTTTTTTTTTCGGGTTCGTAAATCTAAAATCGAACTTGACATTTACGCATTCGCAGGGCTTTCCACTAAGGCTTATACTAGCCAGTCATGACAAATAAGTAGCCAGCCGGGGGGGAGTAAACACAAAATAAACTCCTGTGCACGCAGTTCCCAGGATAAAATGTATTTTCCACAGACCATTTATTTATTCACTTTACTCAAATACAAAGTAAAATGGCAGTAAATCTTCTTTCTTTTCTTGCGTATTGCATCATGAGGCATTCCTGGCTTGTAAATCTCTTATTTTCGGTGCATGACACATTCACGCAGCTGAGCATGCTATGAATTAACAACGACAACTGTCTGCAGTGGTGGCTACACAAACACTCAGCGAACATTTCTCCATTTGTGTATGAAAATGCACTCCAACCACTCAGTTTGGTTTCATTTACAACCAACGGTGTCTTTTGATGCCAGCACGTAATTGAACGAGAGAAGACTGGTTTACCGGAGACAAAATAAGCGTTATTTCTGCTTCTGTTCCCTCCGACGGCCCCGACACACTACTGCCTCCGCCGAGTGTGCGCGCACACCGCATGTCGGGGCCGCGGATGAGTTACTCTCCCTTGATCAACGAAGTCGGTGGGGAATTTGTGGTTATTATCGGTACAAACAGCGCGAATCACAACTTAAATGAGTGCGGTTCAGTTTGACATTATTGTCAGTCCATTAGATAAACATTTAATTTTATTAAAATCGAAAATTAATATTTGGAGCCTGTGGGCTACAAAAATAGTCATTAAAGTAGCCGGCTGGACTTAATTGTCCAGTCGGCTGTATGGCCGGCAGCCGGCGCTTGTGGAAAGCCCTGCATTCCACGCAGAATAAAGAATTGGATCAGCTCTGCGCATGCGCTGTGCGGCACAAAAAAATGGCAGCCACCATGAAGGAAGGAGATCCGGAGTTTTCAAACATTTGCTTAAGTGTGAAATCGCAAAATGGTATTCTAGCGAACAACAAAATAGTAAAGATTCAGAAAAACAAATCATTCAGTGATCATTTTAATAGCGTAATTTCATCCGAACTAGGCCTAACAGTCGATTTAGAACTACAAAAAGTCCGTGTGTCGGACATTTTAAGTACCTTTTGTAAAAGTTTTGCAAGTGTTGCAGTCAGCATTTAAAATGCTAACTTAGTTTTTGTACAAGTTTCAGTTGATTAAACCGTCATATTTTATTAAATGTGTCTGCTTTTGTAATAAAGTACTGAAAGAAAAAGCAAACACAGCATTGCGATTTCTTTTTTATATATATATATATATCTCCCCCTCCTGACTGAATTTTTTTTTTTTTTTTTTTTGCTCACCCAGTGGACAGGAAATGGATTATTATTATTTTTTTTCCTGAGGAATGAATGATTCACTTTCAGTACCCTTTCTGATTCTGTTTTCACTCTATGCCCTGCCCCCCCCCCCCCCCCCCCCCCAAAAAAAAAAAAAGTTGCATAAGCCTGGCCTGTTCTTAAAAACACATGTGGTGTAGGAATGCACTTGAGTGCTGTTGCTTCAATGTCAGAGCAGAGTGCCTGGTCTCATGTTCAGTCCCTTCAGATCAAACTCGATTGAGACTTTTCTCGACGTAAACAAGCCTTTGAAAGCACAAGGGCAGGGACAGCTTGGGAACTTAGTCCGATGATTTGGCCAAGAAGCCTCTGTGGGTATGTGAGTAGCGTGAGGAAGGGTCTTGTGGTAGTAATTTAGTGTAATTACAAGCGCGCATCCATATGCGAACGGCCAGCTTTGGCAACAGGGGATGGCTTGTTGGGACATAACGTTCTGCTTGTGCTCATCGTTTCACTGTTTTTCCCCACAATGAGTTAGTCTTGGCTAACTAAATACTTCAGGAGCCAGCAGAACAAGTCTTTCTTTATGCCCTCCACATGCAATGCTTTAGAGGTCAAAACCACAATGCAGCAGGATGCACAGTAATGCCTTGTTGTTTGCATCCTTTATTAAGGACGTCATGGTCATTTGTACAGAAGGTCGCTTGTGTGTGTTTTGTTCAGCTGAGTCACACCATGGTGCCTGGTCAAACGAACCCCTTTAATATGGCCCTTTTCCACTACCCTTTTTCAGCTCACTTCAGCCTGACACGGCTCGCGTTTCAACTACCTTAGAGCAGCACGACTCGGCTCGCTTCAGCCTTACTTGGCATCCAAAACTCGCACGGTTTTGGAGTGGGGCTGAAGCGAGCCAAACCGAGCCGAGTGGGGCTAGGGGCGTGAGGAGACACTCCCCTGTGCACTGATTGGTGAGGAGGAGTGTCCTCA
The DNA here is from genome assembly GCF_027579695.1 of Neoarius graeffei. Taxonomy (NCBI): domain Eukaryota; kingdom Metazoa; phylum Chordata; class Actinopteri; order Siluriformes; family Ariidae; genus Neoarius; species Neoarius graeffei. Next base: position 21,845,840 of record NC_083570.1, read on the forward strand.
CATGCCCACACACACCCCGCGAGCACGCTGGGATCTGTAAACACCGTAAACCTGGAAGAATAATAATTATGACTTATGAGAATTATGAAGCCTTATGCGCCTCGCCTCATCTATACGCTCTTGCCAGTATCTGTTGGTGTTGTCGGTGACAACAAGCCACAGCACCAAGACCAGCAACACTAACGACTCCATGTCCTCCATGTTTATTGTTTACTATCCGGGTCGTGAGACTACCGCTTAAAAGGTCACTGATGTCACGGTTTGTGCCGCCTAACGACATCACGTGACGTCCACCCATTTTCGCTAACTCCACCCAATGTGTCCACCCACTTCCAGCCAGCACGGTTCAGCGCGGTTGTAGTCGAAATCCAACTTCAACAGCCCCACTCAGCTCGACTCAGCCCAGCTCAGCCGCGTTGGTAGTGGAAAAGCGGCAATAGTAATTGTTTGAACATCATGATGGTTTCCAGATAACGACCAGATCCCAATCAAGATTTCTTCAAGACTAGTTTTTATCTACATGCCCCTCTGTAGAATCTTTTGCCTCAGACTTTGCTGATTTGGCTCTCGATCGACGTCTGTAATGCGTTTTGCGTGCAGCAAAGTAATGACCTCAGGGACAGCTGGAGGAAATTATTTAGTTGCTTAGTGCTCACTGTTTCAAATCTGTTTCTACTGGTCCTAATGTGTTCTTGTTTGAAATTGTTCCTTTTGACATGGTCATATCTGGCCTGTCTGAGAGGAGGGATACTTTTTAGTGGACAGAGACATGATCAGAAACATTGGGTCTCTCACACTCTTCCTCTGGTTGAACAGGAATGAGGATTGGCAGTAGCCTAGTAAACTAGACCCACCCGCCTAGCGGCCAAAAATATTTTTGCCTACAAGTGGGTCTAGCCTCGGACCATATCAACAACACACCCCGGGCATCAAATCGTGCCCGCCAATCACAACGCAAGGTTTTTGTTTGGATTCTTTGGGCGGGCTTTTGCAGGAGTGACGACAAGGCTGCACGACGCTGGAGAAAGCACAACAGGAAAGATGGCTACGGCTATTGAACAGCGCTTGTTTGACTCCACTTTGGAATCAGTTTTAGAAGAATTAGACTTGGAGTTTTCGTTGAAACATGAGCAGGAAGAGGCTCTCCGCTCATTCCTTTTCAAGAAGGCCGTTTTTGCTGTTTTGCCAACTGGCTATGGCAAAAGTCTGATCTACCAGCTAGCTCCGCTGGTAGCCAAAAGGATGGGGCTAAGTGAAAATCCTATGGTGGTAATTGTCTCGCCCTTGGTAGCCCTAATGGAGGACCAGGTGAAAGAGGCAAACAATTTCGGACTCGCAGCCCTCCCCCACTGCTTTCTGTCGCTCTGACTACGTCAGAGTCACTGTTGCGCTGATTGGTCAGAGTGTTGGCCTATACGCACAGAGACCGTTTGAAAGACAACGGGTTGTTCCTACCCACACCCTTCGGAAATGTCTACGACCGAGACCAGACTAAATATTCACATTTAGTCTGGCTTGCCAGGCTAGATTGGCAGTTGCCTGGACAAGCAAGATTATAATGGTATTAGTTAGGGCTGGGATCGATTGTTCCTTCCATCCAGAAGAATGTGCTACCTTTATCAAGTTTCATCATTGGCACAGATTTTACTTGGACAGGTTGCCCTGGAATATTAACAACCACCCAAAGTATATTTGGCCATGAATTTTAGCAAATAAGTACAAAGAGAATGTTCTATGAGCGATGGATAAATAATAATGAACATAACGTAGTGCATCACTAAAAGGAGCTGCATCTCTGGTGGTTTGCATTTGACAAGTTGAAGTGACTATCAGTTTCTTATGCTTGATGAAGTGTCTATCAACGATATATATTGCTATCATTTTATCACCAAGGCCTAATGTTAATTTCATATTGGCAGTAGTAGCCAAGCTGAGCCTGTGGTTGAGGCAGAGGCCTGTAAAGTGGCAAAATATTCTCTTCACTGTAGATAAGCATCTCCTATAAAAAAAAAAAATACTTGCGCTGAAACCTTTTTTTTTAAATTTGGCTTTTCTTTCTCTGATCACTTTCAATTTCGTCCTTGAAGCATGCAGTTTCACTTCAGGAATCTGTGGCAAACAAATCTGTGTAGCGCACTTTCCATAAACAAATCAGTAGCCTTCTGCAGGGGTTTTTCTAGAAAAATTTAGTATGAGGGCGCTCACCAAGGTGGGGTGGTGCGGAAGCTTCCGCTGTGCGAAGCCTTTGAAAAATTGAGGCTACACCGGGACATTCTGAGGCTATCTGAGAGGGAAATTGTAACAAATTGTCAATATTGAAAAAGAAAATAACTGCCAACACTTAATTCAAATTCTAATACATCGTCATTCAAATTACACAATACTAGTTTCCCATGATTCAAATTGAAATTTATAATTCAAATGAATCAAACTTAAAGTATTAAACATTCACCAGAGAAATCTGTTTTCTTATACTAGAGTAAGGTAGAGTTAGTTGTTCAAAATGGAAAAAAAAAATTCCAGAGCAAAATCCTTTAATTTAAAAGGAAATTAAAAAAAAATTTGTAAAGTTGGAATCCAACCCAAGTCACAAAGTTTGAAGCCATGCAAAAAATGTAATCGCGCTTTAAAAAAAAAAAATACTTGAACTTTTCCTGAAACTCGGCCTTTTTCTCATTTTGCTTTTCCACTGAACGCTCTGTGCCTTCATCAGAGCAAGACATCTGGTCTTCGTTCATCATGGATTCCGTGACGCCGCTGTCACAGTGCTCGGTTGGCGCGTCCTTCAATGAGGGCACGGAACGATTCCTCGATTGTTGCGGTCTCGCCATCGAAAACATCTTTATCCGCTTTGTGACAGAAAAAAGAAGTCGTCATCATCTTCTGTCCCGGACAGTCTTTGGCTTTCTTCCATTTCGTGCCGCTGGATAACCTCTTTAAATGCCCAAGTGTCAACAAAAACAACTCGCAAACTACTTCTGTCAAAAGCTCCCATGCCGGTGGGTGAAGGGTCATTCAGGCTCGAGAAATCTCGCTTGACAAGTCAGCTGACCTTGTATGTAACCTATGTCAAATCTCGTGAGCGCAGCTGTGACAAACAACTAAACATGGCGTCTCGGTCTGGAAAACGCCAGTTCGGATAGTTTTTGCACCGTCTGACAGTGTATCTACTATGATTATAATTACTCCAAAAATATTCCAATGTATTTGATCAGACGCATTGTCACGTGGTGTTGCTGGGATGTTTTCACAGAGAAAAGATCATTTTGAGAAAGATTGCATGTTGTGCAGTAGCATACAAGTGCATAGCCTAAGTGTGACTTGGGGTTCAATCGGCGTTTTGGTAAGAGGGCACAGCGCCCCTGTTCCCCGGTTTAGACGAAAGCATGTTCTGTGTAAATGTGTAACAGAAAGCTTGGCACAACAAAACAATTGTATTACAAATGGATTAGTGCAAGATTGCATTGACTGACTCAACTGTTCTAGAAATGCTTTCCATACATGTTTGATTTGTTCGTGTGCTTCTTTTTCAGGTTATAATACACGACCAACCTAGAAAAGGTTTCATTCTATAGCCAACGGGATCCCGAAGACTTGATTAGTCACTCTAAGCCTGAGAGTTTGCGTTAACGCGGCTGCCCGCCCTTCCATTCGCTCTGCGCTTGCTGGTTCCCCTGGCATCACCTCTTGCCACCTGCTCAGAAGTGAAGGAAAGACGCCCAAGCACAACTGTTTCTTCAAGAATTTGGAATTTCTGATTAGGTAAACCCAGCGCATAATTTGTAGGACTTTAAAAATGAGGGGTGAAATGTGATCTGAATTCAAGATTAAAAACCTTAAAGCACATATTGTGTATGTGTTTTCTAATGTTTTTTTTTTTTCTTCCCTTTCCTCCGTTCTTGAAGGTTTACTTCCCAAAACTGCAAAAGATGATTCCGAACGGATATTTGATCTTTGAGGACGAGACGTTCCTGGATTCCACTGTCGCCAAAATGAATGCCCTGAGGAAGAGTGGACAGTTCTGTGACGTCAGACTGCAGGTTAAAAACAAATCCCTTCCACAAATCCTCACACATGCAATCCTGTTTGCATTCTCAGTCGGTGATGGCACCATTATGAAACCAAACATCACCGATTCAAATTGGTCGTCTTTATAGCCATAATCTAACCATTATTAGTAGTGCTGTCAAGCGATTAAATATTTAATCGCGATTAATGTTGTGACTGTCATAGTTAACTCGTGATTAATCGCAATTTAATCGCACATTTTTGTCACATGAAAAAACATTGTAATTCTCTTATCAGCATAAAGTGAATGGGCTTGCTTTGTACCAATGTGTGGTTTTTTTTTTTTTTTAATATATTGCAGAGCATAACACTACGGAGCCGTAGAGGGGACATGGTGAATAAAAAAATAAAGCGTGGGAACGACTTATAAGGCGTGTGCACGAGATATTAATGTGCGCGCACGAGTTATAACCCGTGCGCATGCTTTGCGTTAAGGCGTGCGCTCGGGTAATTAAAAGTGAGGGGACGAGTTACTACGGCTCCGTATAACACGTCTTGTCACAGTCACTGCAAAGTCAGGCTGGAGTCGCCGATGGGAAAACGAAACCTAAGCTGAGCACCGTGGCTCTTCGTCCCGAGGCGCGGCAGCACGAGCTGCCCGCGCTGGTTCTTTGGGGGGAGGGCAGAGGACTCTGGCTGTGCGGGGTGTGGCATTACAGTCTAGCTGCTATCGTTTTTCTAAGCAAAGTCTCTGTTCTGTTCCTGGCAGTTTCAAAAGCTTATGAAAAACCTACATCATGTCACAGAGCATTAATCTCGCGATAAAAAAAAATTATCACCGTTAAAATTGAGTCAAGTTAACTCGATAATGCGACATTTTTGACAGCACTAATTATTAGTTAAATGTGACAAGTTAGCTGATGTTACTATTCAGTTGTACTATTTACCTAGCTGGATCTTCAGAACTTTTAAAATAGCCCTTCATCCAGCATCTCTTAGTTTATTGCAAGGTTAATATAAATAAGGGTTGTGTTAACTTAAAATGTGGAGTTTCTACAGGGTTAGGCCGAGTCGATCCTGAAACACAAAGCACTGTACCAAATGTCATGAAGGACAAAAGTTGGAACAGTAGACCAAGTTTCCAGAACTATGGGTGGCTGTAACCCAAGTAGCACACATTAAGTTGCTAATGAAGGGGAAAGGACTGTCCCAGTACTTAAAGTTGTTCAAGCAACATGCCCTGAGGCAAACCTGAATCCAGACTGGCAATCCATACCACATTTTTAACATCTATGCTGCTACTGGTCTTCCTCCTCGCCTTACCCATTAATTAAAAAAAGCAGACGAGCCAATCAGTGTGTGAATCTGCAAAGATTGAGTTGATTTTGAACTGACTCCTTCGGAGCGGGGTTATACTGGCTTACCTCTTTCCGTCCATCCGAAACGCCCTTTTTCTCAGCAACCACAAATCATAGCCACTTGGTACCAAACTTCCACATGGGGTTCTATACCATGTATACCGTTTTCAGGTCTCTCGCACATCGACTTCCTGTTTACTGACCATGTATTTACGAAACGTATAGTGTGGATTGACACAACTTTCATAACACTTTTCTCAGCAACTACAAATCACAACTGCTTGATATTTAGTACTGAGCTTCAGCTTGGGGTTCTATACCATGCATATGGTTTTTAGGTCTGTCCCACATCAACTTCCTGTTTACCAACTGAATGTAGTTACGAAACATGGGGTGAATTTTGACACGATTTCAAAATGACAGTTTACCAGGATGCTATTTGAAATCCCTGGGGAGAACACTGCTCTTTACTTGTTTTAGGGTTAATTATTTGTTGAAGTCAACATTCATAATTGTCCTGTTCCTTCGATTGCTTGCATTCTTATATAAGCAAGAGTGGGGGTGGGATACAATCGAACTTGTTAGTGATGCAGTCAAAAATGTCTCTCTTGCAAAAAGAGAAACTCGCTGGTTCATGCTTTCTCCTAGGTGTAGCCGAGTTGTAACCTTTTGACTCTTGATCCCCTCCAGGTGTGTGGTCATGAGCTGATGGCGCACCGTGCAGTGCTGGCATGCTGCAGCCCGTACCTGTTTGAGATCTTTAACAGTGATCTGGAGCCTCACGGCATCTCCCATGTGAAGTTTGAGGATCTGAACCCTGAGGCTGTGGAGATCCTGCTCAACTATGCCTATACTGCCCAGTAGGTTTTTGAAAAATACCATATGGCTGTCTGCTACAGGCCCCCCCCATTTCTAATGGCGACTGTTCAGTGACATCAATTAACACTGTGCATTCTTCCAGTCTTGCTCAAGTGCATTCATTGCCTGTGCTGCTTTTAGGTTGAAGGCAGATAAGGAGTTGGTTAAGGAGGTGTACTCTGCAGCCAAACGGCTTAAGATGGAAAGAGTGAAGCAGGTATGTTTTTGAAACGGCAAGAAAACCTTTAAAACAAAACCCGCATGATACCATGTGGTGCTTTTAATTCGTATTCCTACTGGAAACGTATAGTCATTCCAATCTTTTTCTCTCAGATTTGTGGAGAATACCTGCTCTCGAAGATGGACTCCCAGAATGCCATTTCCTACCGCAACTTTGCCAGCAGCATGGGTGACGCTCGTCTGCTAGCCAAGGTTGACTGCTACATCCAGGAACATCTTTTGGAGATCTCGGAGCAGGAGGATTTCCTCAAACTGCCTCGTCTAAAGGCGAGTTCATCAGGTTGAACTTTCTTCTGGAATGTATTTATGCAGCCAACATCGTGGACGTATAATGAAACGTTTGGCATGTGTGCAGTTGGAGGTGATGCTAGAGGATCATCTGAGCTTGCCCAGCAATGGGAAGCTGTACTCGAAGGTGATCAGCTGGGTGCAGCGCAGCTTGTGGGAGAACGGGGAGCCGCTTGAGAGACTGATGGAGGAGGTTAGTACTGCGGTCCTCTTTGAGGGTTTTTTTTTTTTTTCCCTTTCTTTCTTTCTCCTCTCTCTCTCCTCCCGCTCTTATTTATTTTTTTTTGGCCCCACCTTCTTCCAATCACCAATTCAGTGTTCAAGGGTCTGTTCATACAAGCTCACGCTCATCCCACAGGCTTGATGGTTTTATTTTATCTGTATCCATTTTTTCCCCCCTCTCCTTTTTGCCTCACTTCAAACTTCCCCCTCCCCTCCCCCAGATGTTTAAGAGTATATATTTTGTAATAGGTACAGGGCGGGGCTGTTACACACTCTGCAAAGGCAAGAGGTTAGTCCAGGTGAGCAGAACTTAAAGAAAAAAAAAAAAAGCCACCAGTTTGGGCTCTGTGTCATACAGTAAAGCTCAAAGTGACCTGAGAGCCTTTTGCTGTCTCACAGATGTCTCTCTCTTTTCTGAACAGGTGTGTGAGACACTGTGTGTATGTGTTTTTATATATGCACACTTTGGGCAGGAAAACTAACAGTTCTTCCTCCCCGTTGATTTTTTTTCTCTTTAGGTTTATTAGAGAAAACAACTGCAGGACTCTGAGCTGAGTGAAGAAGCCACGGCTGGGGCCTCCAGGGTAATGAGTCAGGAAAAAGAGAAAAGGCAGGGAGCGACAGCCAAAGGAGAGCTGAGCTCCCATCTGTTTGACACAACACACTCACATGTGCACAAATGGGGTCTAGACTTGCAAAACATTCCTATTTAAGAAGACGCTTACTTTTGGCGTTCATGATCCAGCAAGAGAGTGAGAATTGTGAAAGTATTCTCTCTCTCTTGCGCTCTCTCTATCTTTTGTGTACAAATTCTTAACAAAACCCATTAGATATTAAGTGTTAGTTTCATACCCAATGTTACCACTGTGGAGTGCTGAGTGTGCTCGTTAATTTCACTTGGGTTCATAACACGTCTGTCTCGACAGCTGTTTTATTTCTTTTAATACCTGTGCTTCCCCCCCCCCCCCCCCCCCGTATTAGCCTTTTTGTAATTGACGTGACTATTTAGCTTGAAGAACCAAGTCCTCATACCGTACACAAGGCAGATTAATGAAGGAGCTGTTTGAAAAGTCTGTCTCTGTGGAATATGTTTAACTAACCTCCTCAGTCAAGAAGAGGGCCACTATCCAGAAGCGCTGAAGGCCTGGTGACCAGTCTTTTTTTTTTTTTCCTTCTTCCCCTCTTTCTTTTCAACCTTAACAAATAGTTCCTGGGTTGCAAAGCAGCCAGCAGCAGAGTGTGGTGGGGTGTGTTTGGTGTTTTTTTTTTTTTTTTTTGGTGGGGGGGGAAGATGCAGTGTGGAAACCTTGGGAGCTCCAGAGAAGAGTTCTAACAACCCCTGAACAGAAGCCACATTATGTTCAGTCTTTTTAAAATGGATTTCTCAGCATTCTGCAACCATCTTGCAACCTCCCCAACCCCTTTCTTCTCCCTCTCTCCTTCTCCGGGTGTGCTGTTGCCATGGAGACCGCCACATGGGTTTTTGTGTCGCTGTGTGTCTTGCAGGTGCAAACGCTGTACTATTCGGCCGATCACAAGCTGCTCGATGGGGGCCTGCTTGAGGGCCAGGCCGAGGTGTTTGGCGCTGAGGATGACCGCGTTCAGTTTGTGCAGGTACATTAAACCAGCACCAAACCGGTTTAGCCCTGCCATTCAGTACAGCGAACGTTGTTAAAGTGCGATGACTGACTGATTTTTAAAACTTTTTTTTTTTCTTAGATTGAGAAGGCTAAGAAAATGTGCTTTGTGGCCCAGACATTTTATGCAAGAATGCATAAATCACTTGAAGCAAAGTTAGTCTGGATTGTAGCACAGATTAGGATATAGACTGCCCAAAGACATTCTTTTTCAGCCTGAAATAAATTAGCTTTGTGAGCGCTAGGACAGAGAATGCTAAGCTCTTGTAGGGCGCGCCATTGTAGGTTTTGTGGGCCTCAGAAGAGTGTTTGTGACTGTGGGCCTTGGGAAGGGTATCTGTAGCTGCACTGTGCATTTTTTTAGAAAAAGACCCCACGAGAGAACGTTCACAGGCAGCTGAGCAACAGCTCCTCCGGCAGCCTCTCGCCCGGCTCGGCCAAACAGGAGTGGAAGTACATCGCCTCGGAGAAGACCACCAGTAAGTGTCCTCCTCCAGTAGACCCAATAAGCACCTAAATGAAAGTTATTTGATAAAACAAGAGCCTTTGAGTGTTAATGAATAGTAGATGGTTTTGTTGGTGTGCGTATGAAACCTTTTAACTTTAACGTTTTAGATTGATTGAGTCATTGGAATAACCACCGCCAAGTGAAGATGAATGTTCATGTTCCCAACTTCAATTGTACTCTTCCAGACAGCACATACCTGTGCCTGGCGGTGCTCAATGGTGTGCTCTGTGTCATCTTCCTGCATGGGCGGAGCAGTCCCCAGGCCTCACCTTCGGCCACGCCCTGCCTGCAGAAGAGCTTGAGCTTTGAGGCTCCACCCCTAGAAGAAGATCAGGAGCTGCTGCTGGCTCCAATGCACTATGCCCGCTCTGGACTTGGTACTGCTGCGCTGAATGGGCGACTGATTGCTGCAGGTTGGTGGATGTGAAACCCGAATATTATTACAGGGACATTCAAAAGCACTTACTAATTCCATACTGACCACTTTATTACAAGCACCATGAGCCAGTCATCTGGCAGCAGTGCAATGCATGAAATCATAGGCCTTATACATAAGGGGGGGGTCTTAATAGCAGAAGGCCACATCGTAACCCATTTGCCTCAAGATTGGCTGTGTTGTGCATTCCGAGATGCTTTTCTGCTCATAGTTGTAAAGAGTGGTTATCAGAGTTTCTTGTCAACCAGTTTCGCCATTCTCCTCTGACCTTTCTATCGTGGAGGAAATAATGGAAAAATCGTTCAAATGATGATGATTCAAGCATGAAACTTGGCATAAACAAACATTCACATTGCAGTACTCTTCAAATTTTTCTGATGAGCCAAGTGAAAATCCAAGATGGCTGCCATTTTTCTAGCCAAAATTCCATTTTTTTTCATTTTGCTAAAGATTATTGATTGGGTCTGTTAATAATTTAATTTGATTTTGCCATTGCTTATCACTCAAGACCTTTTGTCTCTAAAGTCACTACATGTAAATGTTCATATGGTGTACCACTTTTTCAGCATAAATTTAGCAGGACAGGTACAAAATATTTTCTGTGCAGTAATAAACTAAAATTAATAGTTCCATTTTAACGTGACAAGATTTAATCTTTTATTGTTGGTGTACAATAAATTTATTGGATGGAAACTTGTAATATTTCAGCTTATGGCATTTTGGACAGTTTCACTGACATGGGTGTTTGACATAAATTGAAATTTATGGACTAAGTTGATACCCATAAAAATCTTCTTGGGCAACTTCTGTTTCAGAATGCTAAAAAAACAAACGTGTGTGTGTGTGTGTGTGTGTGTGTGTGTATATAAATAGAAACCGTAATCATTCAAATGTCATTTTGATTTGTGCCATTGCTGAGGCAGCCATCTTGGATTTTTGCTTGGCTCATCAGCCAATTTTGAAGAGTATCCTAATATGAATGTTCTTGCTTGTATTCTACTATAATGAATAAGGCATTTCTGCCTGCACAACTGCCATTTTCTGTTTCATACCTTTTGTGTAAACTTGAGACTGTGATCAGCAGTTTCTGAAATACTCAAACTAGTACAATCATCTCAGTTCTACCACAAAATGTCGTGTTTTTTTTTTTTTTTTAAATCAAAACACCAAATTTTCCATCGTGGCCAAGTGTAAATATATATATTTGAAGTGTTTAGGACCCCCCCCCAATCGCACACTTGCATGAAAATGGTTGGAGGGGATGTTTTTAGTTGTAGAAGTCTGTAGTTATGTTCTCCTCCTTTTTCAGGTGGTTATAACCGTGAGGAGTGCCTGAGGACTGTGGAATGTTACGACCTGAAGACCAACAGCTGGAGTTTTATTGCACCAATGAGGACACCTCGGGCTCGCTTTCAGATGGCTGTGCTGATGGTACATTTCTGCACTTCTTACCAACACAAGTAATTGTCCATGCTCTCAACAATGCGACTTTGTTAAATACTTGATTTTCCCCCTAACCAATCAGGGTCAGCTGTATGTGATGGGTGGCTCCAACGGCCATTCGGATGAGCTGAGCTGTGGAGAGATGTACAATCCGAATTCAGATGAGTGGACCCAAGTGCCAGAGCTCCGGACCAACCGCTGCAATGCAGGTGTGAAGAAGCAAGGGGCATCATGAAACAGCTTGTCTTAACTATATATCGTTGACTTGCTTTATCTGTCTTGCTCTAGGTGTCTGCTCTCTCAACAACAAGCTCTATGTTGTGGGTGGATCGGACCCTTGCGGGCAGAAAGGTCTGAAGAACTGTGACACTTTCGACCCTGTGACCAAGGAGTGGATCAGCTGTGCACCCTTAAACATCAGTGAGTGTGGCTGCATCTCCATAATTGTCCAGTTCAGTAGATCGGTGCCTGATTTTAATTGATTTTTTTTTTTTTTTTTTTTTTGTGTGTAGGGAGGCACCAGGCAGCAGTTTGCGAGTTGGATGGTTATATGTACGTGATTGGAGGAGCTGAGTCCTGGAACTGTCTAAATAGTGTGGAGCGCTACAATCCTGAGAACAACACCTGGACCCTGGTTGCCCCCATGAACGTGGCTCGGAGAGGTGCTGGTGTGGGCATCTACGCAGGTAAAAAGGAGAAAATATCGAAACAAGCAAACCTTCCAATGTTGGGATCTGGGGAAGCACTGTCACGAAAAATTAAGAGTCTTGCAGACAGGTTGGAGTCCCCATGGACTTAATGAATCTCTGGTGGTTCCATGGGTGTTGGTACAGGGTCAGTTTTGCAATCCTAGAGAAAACCAATGGACGACTAATGTATAAAATTGGCACTGAAAGCGCACATTTTGTCCTCCCACAGGGAAGCTGTTTGTGGTGGGTGGCTTTGATGGCTCTCACGCCCTGCGCTGCGTAGAGGTCTACGACCCAGCCCGCAACGAGTGGAGGATGCTGGGGAGTATGAACTCGGCGCGGAGCAATGCTGGCGTGGCTGTGCTTGGTAACCTTATCTTTGCAGTGGGCGGCTTTGACGGCAACAACTTCCTCAACACGGTGGAGGTGTACAACACGGAGCTGGATGAGTGGAGCACCTGTGCCGAGGCTTTCAGCAGCGCCTGATGGATGTGGCGGGTGTAGAAGGATGGGGAGTGTTAGTGGGTAATGTCTCTCTCAAACTAACAGGCTTAGTGACGTAATCGTGCTTCGTGATGTCGTGTATGTTAATTGGGAAAGGGGGTGGGGCTTTGGACGGTTATGCAGGTCTTCAGTGAAGACTGATGAGTGTGGTGATGGGGAGGGGGGGAGGGAAGCAACTTGTGCTGTACATATGTTTTGGTTTTTCCTTTTTAAATTTGCCAATCTTTACTGCACATTGTAACTTTGAGTGGATATTTAAGTTGGAAAAGGATTACCAGTAAAGCACTGGCATGAGTAATTGGTTAACCTGAGTTTTAGATGACTTGATTTCAGTCATTAGTGCGCTTTTTTTTTTTTTTTTTTAAAGGATATTAGCTCACATGCGGTTACATAAAAGCCTTATTCAACAAACTATCACTTGCATAGCTTTTATTTTCGCATTAACTGTTATGCAGGATTGGTTTACCAATCAGTAACGATGGCCTTTTTATATTTTTGATACACTGCTGATTGATAGATGAGCTAAGCAGCTGCACATGAACCTTAAATCAGTGCCAGTTTAGTTAAACAAGTATACACATGAACACAATTCAATGTTTCTCTAACTAAAATCTGCAGTTGGACTAACTCCTAGACTTTGTTTTTTTTTATTTCCATGTCTAATATTTTGTGTTTTTAAGAATTGAGGTACATCGATCGTCAATGTTCTGTTCTCACATTAAACTGAAATGGTGGGTGAGATTCTGTATACTTGTTACAAACCGATATTTCTTAAATAGATCACTTCAGCCTCAAACTGTTCTAGCGTCTTTTTTTTTCTCTTCCCCCCCCCATATTAAAATACACTTTAAAAAAAAAAAAAAAGCATGACTACAATGATTGCAATTCTCATTTATCTGAACCCCTTTTTTAATATGGACTGTCTGGCTCCGGAGTTGAATAGTGGTGGGATTACAGTAATCTGGTTTGTGTATTCAGTATCTTAATTTGAAACAGGAGTCATTTTTTTCCATGACAAGGAAAGCAACAGTCCTAAATGTACCCAATTTTGGTATTTAGAAATGAAAAACATGCATAGTCGTCATTTTTAACTTTGAACCCTGGTGTGTGAGAGAGCGAGAGAGAGATACTAGTTGCCCAAAGGATTAAATTACGCAAAGTTTATCTGAAGCTACTTTTGCGTCCTATGTGCTTCCTCAGTACCACTGTCAGGATGTATGAGCTTACATATTTCCCTGGAGTGGTATTAGTCATGTTCTTCCTTTTACATTCCTTTCATTCAGTAGTAGTAGTAGTATTAACACTCAGTAAGCAGCAGTGACGCACATGTGTCTCTCTCTCAGGAATTAGGCCACAGGGTCAGACCTGAGAGTTAAAGGGATTTTAAGAGGACATTTCCAATGCTGTCGCCAAATAACCAGACACTGATTCAAGTTAAATGTTCAGCTCAGGTCACTACTCTCAAACTGTCTTGTTCTTGACGTCAGCACCAGGCGCTGGTAGTATTTCAAAATCACAGAGACATCTTTTCAGCTAGTTGCATCATTCTGCTGCAGTTTTGATGATCTCTACATACTACACAAGGACAGGGTACACGTCAGGCTAAAGGGTTTGTTAACCTGCACAAATCAGGTAATGGATATAATAAATATATGGTCCATTCTACAATTGTGGGTGTGCTGACTAAACTGTTTTATTGTTTAAACTGGGCAATCTATTAACTGAATTGACGATAAGAGTTGACGTTTTCTACCATTTAGTGTCTTAACTCCACATGCTAACAAACTCGCTACCACATGGTATGTATAAAAATAATTATGGCTTTTCATTCCAATATCACAGATTTGACATAATTAATCTACGGTTTGGTGCATCTTCAACATTTTGTTCAAATCAATGAGAGAAGAAACCAAACACCTCACTGCCTTTCTGAAATTTCCTGCCAGAGGAAGTGACACCACTCGGTGTAGGTGTCATGCGTATTATTAAGTCTTTGTGAATTATATGTAGTTTTATAAGAGTTAACAAACATTGGGAGGGATTTAAAAAAAACCCTGAAATTTCACAATACAGAAAATACTTTTTATAACTGTAATAGAATAAACCTCAAAAAACATTGTTAGATTGAATCACTTCATGTTTTTATTCAAAGTTGATTGGATGAATTGGGGGTCAAAGACAGCCAATAATGTTGGGGGGGGGAGAGGTAGGAATCATTTGTTTTATGAATAAATTGGACATCAGTCATTGCCCTTGGTGAGGAGTTTGTCAATTTGCATTACTGTTCAAAACTGATTCAATAAAGACTTCTTTTGTGGAAAATAAACCTTTTATTGTCTCAGAGACGTAAGATGTACTCCGAATTCTTGAATGAGCCACATATACAGGGTGTTTGAAAAAAAAAATTGATATATGCACTACTGTTCAAAAGTTTGGGGTCACTCTGAAATTTATTTTTGAAAGAAAAGCACTGTTCTTTTCAATGATCACTTTAAACTGATCAGAAATCCACTCTATACATTGCTAATGTGGTAAAGGACTATTCTAGCTGCAAATGTCTGGTTTTTGGTGCAATATCGCCATAGGTGTATCGAGGCCCATTTCCAGCAACTCTCACTCCAGTGTTCTAATGGTACAATGTGTTTGCTCATTGCCTCAGAAGGCTAATGGATGATTAGAAAACCCTTGTACAATCATGTTAGCACAGCTGAAAACAGTTGAGCTCTTTAGAGAAGCTATAAAACTGACCTTCCTTTGAGCAGATTGAGTTTCTGGAGCATCACATTTGTGGGGTCGATTAAATGCTCAAAATGTCTTGACTATATTTTCTATTCATTTCACAACTTATGGTGGTAAATAAGTGTGACTTTTCATGGAAAACACAAACTTGTCTGGGTGACCCCAAACTTTTGAACGGTAGTGTAAATATCCCAGAAACTACATAGTCTAGGCAAATGAAACTGAACAGGCTTAATGTTGATCAATAATATTTATTCCTTAAAATTTGAATGAAAAATTAAAAAAGGTATGTGGAGTCCATGAACAACTTCCAGGGGAAAAAAAAAAACTTTCAGTATGTGTGCTGTTTGAGACATGGCACACGCCAAGGTGGTAGTCCAGCTCCTGCTAAACACGCTGCAGCAGATCTTTGGTAACCATCTTTTCTGGTAACGGTGCATTTTTTTTGAGAATTCTCTTATAAATGCACACTACACAGTCTTGTTCGAGTGTACACAATGCACAAAACGCCTTTTCTTTTCTAGTGAATGGCATTTCTATACTTAAAATGCTGTTAAAATTTGAGGTCAACTGAATGAGAATTGGCAAAGTTATTAGATTGTGGAATGATATCAATTTTTTTTAACACCGTGTGTATATATAAGTGCTGTTGGGGCCATAATAAAAATAAAAAATTGACACCTATCTGAACCAGAGTGGAAAAGAGCCTAAAAGATCACCAGTTTGAAAACAAGCTGTTTGGACGTAATGCAAGAAAGACACCCTTCCTGAGAGCATCACTTAGAACTGCCAAAAAGATTTTTGCCCATACAGCAAGGAAAAGCATCTGGTTTCCTGTAAACAAGTGACTCTTCAGGGATGTTTTGGGGCTGATGGTTCAGACACACTTATCAGGAATGGGAACAACATCCAGTCTTGAGGACCAGGATATTTAAACCTGTTTGGCCTCTGCCAGAATATGATGGGGGGGGGGAGCCCAGTCCTTGTAAGTTATTCTTTTATATCTATTAATTTTTGCTTATCCTCAGGAATCATTCTGGAAGGTACTACATGAATTAAAACTTTTTTCGGTTCTTAATAAGTCAGCTTTACTCCTGACTTGTTCCTCTATTTTTACTGTAAACCCAAACAATAGTATCATCTACAAATGAGTCTCGCATTATTTACACTATAAACATGACTTCTTTCACTTCCACTTGACTCTTGATCTGAGCATGATCTGACTAGAAAACCAAATCCTGCTATGACGACCTCTTGTACTGTAATTGGGTCAGAGATCTTACCTCCGGTGTGTTACCTCTGTGAGCTTCAATCGCCCACCCTGATTCTTTTCAAGCGAGCAGCCGTGCTGTCTCAGTCAATCGCTGGCAATAATACTGTAACTTCCTCAAAAAGAAAATGTACGGAAATAACACAAATGACTGCCATTTAGAACAGAAATAAATATATATTTACTGACAGCATTTTTAGAGGAATATAAAATGTTAAAAAAAAATGTTCAACAGTACAAAAAATCCCTGCATAGATCTTTATATTATACAAGTACATCTCAAGTTATATTATGTGCAATATTTGATGCACCCGGGTCACTTTGTAGAGTGCTTCTCATATCTGAGGATCAGCCAGAAGCTTAAATTAGAAGAGCAGAAATCAGATTTAGCAAATGAACAAAGAAGAGCTGATGATGTAAAAACATCCTGCATTCACAGCAGAAAAAAGGAGGCGGATCAAAGGAGGGTCTTGCTAGGCTACATCTATCTGAAAATGAGGACTCAATCTCCAGCAATTTAACATCGTTCTAGGATCTGGTCCTGAAATACACTTAGAACTGCTTAAAATGCTTAACTTCATCTCATCCGTCATCAGGTTTTGGTTCAGATCTCATATAGCGTCTTGTAAATATTAATTACAGTAGTAACCAGCTGGGTAGTGGTTATGTGGTTGTCAGTGCAGTTTGGGTTATTTCTAAACTTTATACTGCATGTTGTCAGAATCTAAAAGAATGAAGCGGTTTGTCGACGTTAGGTGCGGCCTCCGTTTGTACCGAACACGGCGGCTGCGCATCGATGCAGGTTCTCTCTCAGCTCCATCAGCTGCGCTCCTCCTATACGCAGCTTCTCCCTGAAGACAGAGAGAGACACACAAATAAAGGTGAGAGAATATTCTGGAGGTTGGACCTACAACGTGTAATTGTAACTTTTAGGAGTTCTGGCTTCGGATGACACAAAAACAAACAGCTATGAAAACGGCAGTGGTGCTGTTCAAATATAAACAATACATGAGAGTGGTTTGTTGAATGGTGGCGGCAGAGGAAATGCATCTAACAACATCTCATCGCAGCTGTATCACCAAAAACAAACAAACAAACAAACAAACAAAAAAAAACGTTTCCAGCTACTTATCTAGCTAATTAGCATAGTTAGTGTTTCTAATAGTTAGTTCTGGTCCATTAATTTGATTGGTTGTTCGCCACTTCCTTCTTCAAAACCGTTAATACAGTCTTGCTAGTGACATCATCAGCAGACATGGCGAACAATACTTTTCAACAATATAACTTTCAACTAAAAATATGAAAGTCGGTCAGGTGAAGATGAAAAAGAAGAAGGGACACCAATTTTGCCTGGAAGCATTTGTAAAAGGAATGTACAAATCACTATGAGCTTAAGGTCCACCTATTCGTACCTGTAACGAGTCGGGGCCCATTAAAAAAAATCCCCAATTATTTTGTCTTATCTATTCTATTAGAATCTAATAATCTATTGTAAAGTGTATTAATGGGATGCAACATCACTTCCTGTTACAAGTGGGAGCCCTGGAATTAAATAAATACAGTAAAAACGAACTGTTTTTAATTGTAGGTGTTGTATTTAAATCTGTATGGATGTCCCAGAAGCCAACATAAAACCATGCATGCAGGACATTCTCAGTCAAAAGGGATTAATGATCCAAAAGTGGAGTTTGGTTGATTAACACAAGAACTTATTGCCATGCAAATAAGCAACCAAGAAGTGGATATAGAAACCACTCAATGGGATAGATCCTTATGCATTAACAAAGAAAGATTTTTCCTCCGAGCTTGGAAAATTATCCATCCGTTGAGTTCCCAGACATCTCAAACTACCTGGTGCTGCAGACATCGTTCCTACACGGACTGCTTCTTCTTCTGGCTGCTCCCGATTAGGGGTCGCCACAGCGGATCTTTCATCTCCATTGCTCCCATCTTCCGCATCCTTCTCGACCACACCTGCCACTTTCATGTCCTCTCTCACCACATCCATGTATCTCCTCTTTGGCCTTCCTCATTTTCGTGTGCCTGGCAGCTCCATCCTCAACATTCTCCTTCCAACATGCTCTGCATCTCTTCTCAGGATGTGCCCATACCATCTCAGTCTCATCTCTCTTAGCTTAATTCCAAAGCTCTCCACATGTGCTGTCCCTCTGATGTGCTCGCTCCTTATTCTGTCCAACCTTGTCACTCCCATCGACAAATCCAGCCACTGGGGGTGCATAAGTGTACTCTTGGTGCCGGTCCCAAGCCCGGATAAATTGGAGAGGGTTGCATCAGGAAGGGCATCCGGTGTAAAACTGTGCCAAATCTACATGCGGATTGAAAAGAGTTCTACACAGACAAACAGATGAAAACCTGGAAGAGCACGGAGGCGTACAACTTTTTATATGTGGCTGGGATAAGATCTGGGGATCAGAACACGACAAGATAGATGGCAGTAGACGGATCTAAGTGCAGGAAGTGTGATGATTCGCAGGCGTGATATTTACAAAAACGAAAGCAGAATCATAAAACAGAGTATTTAAACAGTGTTATGAGCATGGCTAGAAACAAACATGATGATACTTCACAAAGCCTTTCAGAAAACAGAGTCCCTATCTGCATGTGCTGACTGCGCTCAAATCAGTGTCAGGTGTTTCCCATAACGACCGGGTCCCAGACTCAAGTGCGCGAAGGTGCGACAGTTAAATATCTGCGTACTGTGTGTCCACAACTTTTAGCTTACATGTATATTGTCATGCATCGCCACCAAAATGCCTTATTTTTCATTGATAACCCATCGCAAAGCATCGCGAACTCTAGTGTGACCATTGCTTAATGAGGCGGATGTGATGTCAGATGCTTCAACTTGGATGGGGGGGGAGAGACACGGCCCACTAGAGGGTGCTTTGCGGCCCACTAATGGGCCACGGCCCAGTGGTCAAGAAACATTGCTATAAAGTGAGTGTAGCAGTTGTGCAGTTACATACTGATGGAACGTACTGGTATTTTTTTTTTTATATTGGGAGTCTAGGATCTTTATCATATAATCTGGCATATACAAAACATGTTATTGCATAGTCTTCTACAGAATTAATCAGATTTTTTTGTACAGCGTGATAAGTAATAATCGTAAAAACCTGCTGGAATCGCACACTATACAACTGGTCTAAATAAATTCTGCTTTTTTCCACTGTATACTGTACAATGCTTTAAGAAATGGATTGAGTACCAAAGTTTCCACGTGTATTTATCTTTTGACTTAATCAAGTCTGTTCAAATGGATAAAGTCATTTTTTTTATTTATTTTAAAGTTATGACTCTGCTTCATGTCCAGAGACTGTTTATTCTTGTAATTAGAGACCGAGATATGGACTGTGGCCATTCTGATGTTTTCCACCCGAACACAACTCGGTGAAAATTTCAGTTCCGCACTACCAACTTGCAAACAGGAAACTGTTTGTTCTTGCGCAGGAAGTGGCTGAGTCAGAGTGAAGAATCAGACAGGCAGCCTAATTAGAAGAATCTGCATGAGGCAGAAATATATTTAGTTCAAGCTGTTGCTGTCATCAATCGCATAGGAGATCAGCATTAACAGTGCAGGAAAAAACAGGGAGAGGATAGACAGGATGCACCGTTTTAGCACACTCTGACTGGGGTATTAAGATATAAACAGTGTTCATCGGGCTCTTGAGTGGTGTAACGGAAAAAAGCCTTCAGGAGACTGCAAGTTCGAACATTATAAGCTGCTCATGTAATCATCTTCAACCTGCAGATCTGTTATTTTCTCTCTCTCCCTCTAGCAATGATCTTTCTGTACAGTTTTACATTACATAACAAAAAAAAAAAAAGGAGGAGGAGGAATTCAGAGCACTTTTTTTTCTCCTTCATGCCCGTTTATGTAACCGCTGTGCATAGCAGAAAATAAGGGCAGGCTGAAACTGGGTAGTGACCGACTTTTCAGTGTGTCATAAACAAGTACTGGTCTGTGAGGGAGACATGAAGACGAACTGCAGCTCATGCGTACACGCACTAAAACCACAGAGGCAGTGTGTTGACTACACAACACAGAGAGGGAAGGATACGCACTCACAGGCAGGTCACCAAGTGGTGCCGTCACTCTCTACAGTCACTGTGGCTGCGGTTCGGGGAATTTAACTTTTAAATGCTGATGCAAAGTGCAAAAATGACGACATCCATGATCCTAGTAGATGCAAAGTGTAGACATAAGTTATGTAACAGGACTGAAAGTACTGCACACGAAAGTCTTCACAAGACAGCATACTGGAGTATACCATTAGCTTCCAGATGGTACATGGACCAAAAAAAAAAAAAAAATCTGCTTCTTGGTTGGAAAACGAGAGAAAGTCCAATGGTGCAGTGGTTACCACTGTTGCATCACAGCAAGAAGGTTCTGGGGTTGAACCTGCAGGTTGACTGGGGCTTTCCTGTATGGAGTTTGCATGTTGCATGCATCCTGTGCCTGCGTGGGTTTCCTCCAGGGCTCCGGTTTCCTCCCACAGGCCGAAGATGTGTGAATTAGAGTAGCTAGATGACCTATAGTGGTGCTTGAAAGTTTGTTACCCCTTTAGAATTTTCTATATTTCTGCATAAATATGACCTAAAACATCATCAGATTTCCACACAAGTCCTAAAAGTAGATAAAGAGAACCCAGTTAAACAAATGAGACAAAAATATGATACTTGGTCATTTATTTACTGAGGAAAATGATCCAATATTGCATATCTGTGAGTGGCAAAAGTATGTGAACCTTTGCTCTCAGTATCTGGTGTGACC
This sequence comes from Neoarius graeffei, assembly GCF_027579695.1. Taxonomy (NCBI): domain Eukaryota; kingdom Metazoa; phylum Chordata; class Actinopteri; order Siluriformes; family Ariidae; genus Neoarius; species Neoarius graeffei. The sequence goes on from NC_083570.1 coordinate 21,866,835, forward strand.
CCCTTGTGCAGCAATAACTGCAACTAAACATTTCCGGTAACTGTTGATCAGTCCTGCACACCGGCTTGGAGGAATTTTAGCCCGTTCCTCCATACAGAAAAGGCTTCAACTCTGGGATGTTGATGGGTTTCATCACATCAACTGCTCGCTTCAGGTCCTTCCAACAACATTTTGATTGGATTAAGGTCAGGACTTTGACTTGGCCATTCCAAAACATTTAACTTTATTCTTCTTTAACCATTCTTTGGTAGAACGACTTGTGGGCTTAGGGTCGTTGTCTGGCTGCATGACCCACCTTCTCTTGATTTTCAGTTCATGGACAGATGTCCTGACATTTTCCTTTAGAATTCGCTGGTATAATTTAGAATTCATTGTTCCATCAATGATGGCAAGCCGTCCTGGCCCAGATGCAGCAAAATAGGCCCAAACCATGATACTACCACCATCATGTTTCACAGATGGGATAAGGTTCTTATGCTGGAATGCAGTGCTTTCCTTTCTCCAAACAAAACGTTTCTCATTTAAACCAAAAAGTTCTATTTTGGTCTCATCCGTCCACAAAACATTTTTCCAATAGCCTTCTGGCTTGTCCACGTGATCGTTAGCAAGCTGCAGATGAGCAGCAATGCTCTTTTTGGAGAGCAGTGGCTTTGTCCTTGCAATCCTGCCATGCACACCATTGTTGTTCAGTGTTCTCCTGATGGTGGACTCATGAACATTAACATTAGCCAGTGTGAGAGAGGCCTTCAGTTGCTTAGAAGTTACCCTGGGGTCCTTTGTGACCTTGCCGACTATTACACACCTTGCTCTTGGAGTGATCTTTGTTGGTCAACCACTCCTGGGGAAGGTAACAATGGTCTTGAATTTCCTCCATTTGTACACAATCTGTCTGACTGTGGATTGGTGAAGTCCAAACTCTTTAGAGATGGTTTTGGAACCTTTTCCAGCCTAATGAGCATCAACAACGCTTTTTCTGAGGTCCTCAGAAATCTCCTTTGTTCGTGCCACGATGCACTTCCACAAACATGTGTTGTGAAGATCAGACTTTGATAGATCCCTGTTCTTTAAATAAAACAGGGTGCCCACTCACACCTGATTTTTGTCCCATTGATTGAAAACACCTGACTCTAATTTCACCTTCAAATTAACTGCTAATCCTAGAGGTTCACATACTTTTGCCACTTACAGATATGTAATATTGGATCATTTTCCTCAATAAATAAATGACCAAGTATAATATTTTTGTCTCATTTGTTTAACTGGGTTCTCTTTATCTACTTCTAGGATTTGTGTGAAAATCTGATGTTTTTTAGGTCATATTTATGCAAAAATATAGAAAATTCTAAAGGGTTCACAAACTTTCAAGCACCACTGTAAATTGTGCAGAGTTGTGAATGTGATAAATTGGTGACCTGTTCAGAGTGAACCCCACCTCTCATCCAGTATCATATGAGGAATTGGCTTCAGCTCACCCACTACCTCCAATGGATAAGCATTATAGATCATGGATGGATGGATATAAATTACCATAATATGGTTATATAAATTTCTGTTAGCGTATATTAATAATTACTGGGGAAAAAAATATACGATCTTACCATCAAATACTTTTTATTCCATATTTTGTTGCTTTTTTGTATTTTTTGGGGTGTTGTTTTCAAGTAGAGTTTTTATTTCGTCCTCTGTTGGTTCAGCAACACGCTCCGCCATTTTCTTTTTCTCTACTCATGGTATATGAGCTCATAGCCTCGTAGTAGAGTAGCCAATCAGAGTGTGCGATTGCTCATATCCAATGAACATGGACAGAATAAACAGCATTATCGCATTTTTCACAAATTGTTCCTGTTATTTCGCCGGTTTGTTTACATTCTAAGCGGAAATGATTGTCAGATGTTTTGTATTCAGTATTTATTTATTGAATTTGCAAAAAATAAAAATGCTCTGTTTCTCAAAATCCAGTGAATGTGGATAGAATAAAACCGTTATTCCACTCAATCTCGTCATACATTGCTTATAGGCCATCAGCTCATGTACAACTCGATTTCGTGGAATAATTGTTAAATGTACTCTATCTGCCTCAAGTTCGCATTCTGAGATGCTTTTCTGCTCACCACGGTTGGACAGAGTGGTTGCTTCAGTTAACATAGCTTTCCTGATAACTGGCCATTCTTCTCTGAATAGTCTTCTCTCAACAACAAGGCATTTTTGTGATGCCATCTACACATTAGACACGAGAACAAACTAATGTATACTCAAAATACAGTATTCAATGTGAATGTGTCCTTCACATACTTTTCATTTGAGAAATACAAGACTTTGGCTTCAGCGTTATTGTTCATACTGCTTAAAAAAACAAACAAAAAACAAAACAAAACACTAGGTTACTGAAGAATAGCAAAATTTGAAAACTAATGTCATTTGGTTTATGCAAATCCTGCCTTCACTAGAACACACACTAATCATCATCATCCTCCACATCCAAGCAGAAAGATTTGCATTCCTCCACCAACTAAAAGGTGCAGGTTGGATGCTTGAGCAGAGATCTGTGATAGAACACTCCATTAGACCTACTCTGCTGCCATGGTGACCACACACCAGAATATCACCATTACACACACACACACACACACACACTCAACACAAGCTCCACTTTCCCTCATTACACCAAGCTTCAACAATGCCCTCAATGTCCAGACTACACTGCTCTTCTAATAAAGAGCAGGGGGAAAAAGTGAAAAGAAAAAAAGCGCCTGTGCATTTGGTCAAACATCAAATGGACTGCACTCGTCTAGACCAAAGCTTTGTGCGCTCGATCTCTGGCAGCGATCTCCGGACATCGCTCTGTCGTCTCTGGCTGAGTGGACGGATAAATATAACAACGTTCACTAAATTACTCCGAGTGCACTCAGCCTTCTGTGAATGTACCCGAGTCTAGAACTCTCCAGCGGAGAGAGGGAACATGCACGCATGTTCTGAGAATCACAAAGACTCCGCGCAAGGCTTGTTTGTCGTGATGCGACAGCTCAGATCTGATATGGGTTCAAAAAGACAGCATAATTTGCCATGCTCTTTGGGTGAGAGGGATGGTATACGTTCTGTCCTCTCGCCTCCAAGCGTGCTAAACTTCTCCAAGACTCGGCATGAGCAGCAGTTGATGCTGTGGCTGGTTTCACATGCCTTAGAGGAAGCGTGTGTTCGCTTGCAGTCTTCCTAGTTGGTAGCCGCTGTATGATCGGTGAGATCTTGAATTGGAAGGTGGCCAAAATGGGGAGAGAAAAACGGTACTCGTGCATTAATAGCTTTCAACGTGCTCCCAGTGAACACGAACCCATTGAGCCACGTGGATGATAAGCTTGTTGCTGTAAACATCATAGTGTTGCCATGTGACCAGACTGAAATGTTTGCTATCTCGATGCCTTTGGGAATAATGTACACCTGTCACACTGATTCTCACAATGACCAAGGCATGGCCTCGGTCCTCACTACAGACTGGGTGTTATGTAACAGGCTACGATCAGGTTAATGATTACAAAGAGAGAGAGAGAGAGAGAGAGACATGGCAGCATTGAGTGTGTGTGTGTTGTGGTGTTAGATATCAGTCAGCTCTGACAAAGGGCTTCAAGCACAAGACAAGGTCGTCAAGACAGGATGTGTGTTTCAGAAGTGTAGGTTTACACAGTGCGTGAGAGAAAGGACATACGAGTAAATCTGTAAAAAGAGATCAAACCTATGGGTGGGTCAGGTATAATGGCTACTAAATTGCCTTGGCTAACCAGACAGCTTTGTGTATTATGTACAGATGGGAGACAAGTCAAAGGAAAGTTAGCCTCTTTGGGGGCATTTACTTTGTTGCCAGGGCTCATCTGTTCGCCGCCTTAGAGGAAAGGAGCATTGCAAACTGATACAAAGTTATTATCTGACGATGGAACATTTCAATCCTGATGGAAGTGTCTTTCAAGATGCTGCTGCCAGCATCTGTTGTAATTTTAAGCTGCATGTTATAATAAAATGATGCATCCAGAAGTTGCTTTCTACTGGTCCTGGGGTTTAAACTCCCAAGTCACGACTGCTGAATTTTAACTGCTGAACTACAAAATCAGAAAAAGTTGGGGCGGTATGTTGAAATTGAAATTAAAACTGAAAACAATGATTTGTAAATAGTCTTTGACATGTATTACATTCAAAACATGATGTTTTCCCTCATGAATTTTATAGCTTTTTTTTTTCCAAAATAAACATTTACATTTTGATCCTTGCAACACATTTCAAACAAGATCAGCTGTGAGCTACTGCTCACTTATGTATACTCCCGCTCTCGCTTAGATCAGAATGCAAGCAATCGAAGGAATAGGACAGTTAATATGAAGGTTGACTTCAACAAATAATTAACCCTGAAACAAGTAAGTAAAGAGCAGTGTTCTCCCTAGGTATTTCAAATAGCATCCTGGTAAACTGTCATTTTGAAATAGCATTTTGCTTCTTGAAATAGCGTCAAAATCCATGCTATATGTTTCGTAAATACATTCGGTCGGTAAACAGGAAGTTGATGTGCGACAGACGTGAAAACCGTATGCATGGTATAGAACCCCAGGCTGAAGCTTGGCACCAAATATCAAGCAGTTGTGATTTATAGTTGCTGAGAAAAAAATTTTGTAAATCCACCCTATATGTTTCGTAAATACATTCAAGTCGGTAAACAGGAAGTCGATATGCGACAGACCTGAAAACGGTATACATGGTATAGAAACCCAAGCTGAAGTTTGGTACCAAGTGGCTATGATTTGTCGTTGCTGAGAAAAAGGGTGTTTCAGACAGACAGAGATACGGACAGAGGTAAACCAGTATTACCCCCCCCCGTTCGAAACGGGGGTATAAAAAGTTTGGACGGTAAAGCATTTACCACTTTATAATGTTACCATTCCTTCTCACAACACTGAAAAGATGTTTAGGAACTCAAGACACCAAGTGATGAAGCATTTTAGGTGTTAATTTGTCTGCAAACAGGTCTTAAAGTGTACAATAATATGTTTTGTTTTTTCCCCTATTTCAAAATTCACCATACATTCTCTATTGGGGACAGAGAGGACAGGCACCCTTTTCTTCCACAGCCATGCCTTTGTAATGTGTATAGAATGTGGTTTTGGATTGACTTGTTGAAATATCACTGGAAAAATGTCATCTTGAAGGCACCATATGTTGCTACAAAATCTCAGTGTACTTTTCTGCATTAATGCTGCCATCACAGAAGTGTAAATTACCTTTACCAAGGGCATTGACACAACCCCACACCATGACAGACCCTGGCTTTTGGACTTATTGCTGGCAACAATCTGGATGGTCCATTTGTCTTTGGTACGGCGTACACGGTGTCCATTTCTTCAGAAAAAAAAAGGCCAAGAATACTGATTAGTTTGACCACGATCCACGTTTCCACTGTGTGACGGTCCATCCCAGATACCTCTGAGCCAAGAGAAGTCAATGGCGCTTCCGGCCACAGTTAACATAAGTAAAACTAACTGCAATTTGTGGATATGACTCTGTATTGTCGAGCTTGACAAAAGGTTTGCCAAAGTAATCCCGAGCCCATGTGGTTATATCACCTATAGATGAATGACAGTTCTTGATCTTGATGCAGTGCTGTCTGAGGGATCGGAGATCACAGGTGTTCAGATTAGGCTTGCGCCCTTGCCCTTTATGCACCGAAATTCTTCCAGATTCTTTGAATCTTTTAATATTATGCACCATGGAGGGCGAAATATCCAAATCCCTTCCAGTCTTTCTTTGAGGAACATTGTTTTTAAACATTTCAATAATTTTCTCATACATTTGTTGGCAAACAGGAGACCCTCAGCCCATCTTTGTTTCTCAAAGACTAGGCTTTTAGTGGATATTGATTTTTATTATTATATATATATTTTTTTTACCAAATAATGATTACAATCACCTGTTCATCACTTGTTTCAAATCACATCATTATTTAATTGTTTTATCTCATTACCAGCCCTAAATTGCCCCCGTCCCAACTTTTTTTTTGGACTGTGCTACAGGATTGAAACACAGGAATAGATGTATATTAACAAATGAAACAAAGTGAACCAGACAAAACATGAACTATCTTGGGCTCATACTGTCTGCAATGAAATACAAGTCAAAGTAAATTTAGAAATCACCATTTCCTTTTATTATTTGCATTTTCCAAAGCGTCCCAACTTTTTCTGATTTGGGGTTATACAACTTCCCAGATCTGTTGATCTAAACTGGAGGTGAACACTGTGTCAGTGTGTTTGCATTTGTTTTTTGGTATCACATGATGACACCCCCTGCAGAGCCATAGCAACAAGCTGCAACACAACAGCGCAGCCTAGTTAAAGAATAATTGTAGTTAAGATGACACCAACTTCAAACGTCCACAGGAAATACATTTTCCAAAACAAGGTTACTACAGTTTCTCCAAAAATTTTTCCAGCCGGCACTAGGGACTATCCTGAACACATTTCTCATGCGTCCTTATTACCAACGATCATCTACACTCTTCTTCACTCCTGCTCAGATTCCCTTTCACACTCTCACCACTGTTATTAACAGCTTGAAAACAATTGCTGAGTTTCACGTGACATCACATCCACCTCATTAGTTACAGTGTCTTGCAAAAGTATGCATCCCCCATGGTGTTTGTCCTGTTTTGTTGCATTATGAGCTGGAATTAAAATGGATTTTTGAAGAGTTAGCATCATTTGATTTACACAGCATGCCTACAACTTTAAAGGTGCAAATTGTTGTTTTATTGTGACACAAACAATAATGAAGATGAAAAAAAAATCCACAGAAATCTGGAGTGTGCATAGGTATTCACCCCCTTTCATATGAAACCTCTAAATAAGAGCTGGTCCAAACAATTAACTTCATAAGTCACACAATTAGTTGATTAAGAGCCACCTGTGTGCAATCAAAATGTCACATGATCCGTCACATGATGTCTGTATAAATCAACCTGTTCTGGAAGGACCCTGACTCTGCTACACTACTAAGCAAGCAACATGAAAACCAAGGAGCCTCCAAACAGGTCAGAGACAAAGTTGTGGAGACGTATGGATCAGGGTTGGGTCATAAAAAAAAAATCCCAAACTTTGAATCTCCCACAGAGCACCATTAAATCCATTATAGTAAAATGGAAATAATATGCCACCACTACAAACCTGACGAGAGAAGGCCACCCAGCAAAACTCACAGACCGGGCAAGGAGGGAATTAATCAGAGATGTAACAAAAACACCAAAGATAACACTGAAGGAGCTGCAAAGATCCACAGCGGAGATGGGAGTATCTGTCCATAGGACCACTTTAAGCCGTACACTCCACAGAGTGGGGCTTTATGGAAGAGTGGCCAGAAAAAAAAGCCATTGCTTAAGAAAACACATTTGGAGTTTGCCCAATAGCATGTGGCAGACTCCCCAAACACATGGAAGAAGATTCTCTGGTCAAATGAGACTAAAATTGATCTTTTTGGCCATCATGGGAAATGCCATGTGTGGTGCAAACCCAACACCCTGAGAACACCATTCCTGCAGTAAAGCATGGTGGTGGCAGCATCATGCTGTGGGGATATTCTTCATCTGCAGGGACAGGAAAGCTGGTCAGGACTGAAGGAAAGATGGATGGCACTAAATACAAGGCAATTCTGGAGGAAATCCTGTTTGAGTAGGCCAGAAGTTTGAGGCTACATCCACACGACAACGGCAACGAGATTTTTTTTTAAAATATCGCGTCCACATGGGCAACGGATCAGTAAAATTTCAGGTCCATATGGCATCGCAACGCTTGCTGAAAACGATGCAATACACATGCCACACCACTATGTGCGCTGTAAGATGGTCCCATCGGAGACACCAGAACAATAGAAGAAGTAGACGCATGTGCATAAACCCATAGACATCCTATTATTACGTAGACGGAGCATTGGCTGTTCTGACGCGAGAAATACGGTCACCATCTTGGAGTGGTGAGATAAGCGCGAGATACTCATATATATTAAGGTAACGTCTATTACTGCACTATACTACACGACTGAAGAAGAAGACAAGAGACAAGATGCCAGGCTGGTGCTCAGCGTACTCCTGCTCAAACGAGCGAACCATTTCAAACAGAAGCAGGGGGATTACTTTTCACAAGTAAGATTTAACATTACCGTACTATTTGTTGTTTTTTTTAAATAGTATATTACCAGAGCTGAGAAGGAGCTAAGAGACTTAAATCGTCATCAGGTTAAATCAGGGTCTAATACATAAGAGTATGACAATAATAGACATGAATGAAATTAAATATGATAAAGTCGAAATAAATGATCAAGAAATTATGATGATTGTGAACGCCAATGGGTATAAATGTACAGTCTAGATTGTGTTAGGGGTAGGGCTGTTAACCTATGTTAACCTGTCAAATTTTTCTCGGTTTCAAAAAAAAAAGTTTGTCGGTTAAAGTAACCTGTAAATAACAGTAGAGGAAATGCTACAAGATTACACTTCGCCATCTCATTCCATGATCTTTTCGAGAGAAGTGAGCAAACAAATTGTTCCTCATACACAACTATTTATAACAGATGAGGCGTGCTGCAATAAACGGTTATTGTTTGACAGTTAAAAAGATACAAAGATTGTGAAGGATGTAAAAGGCTCTTATAAATTCACTGACTGGATTAATTTCCCCTTTGATATGTTCTTAATCTATTTAAAGAAAACATACACACATTTGAATCATTATAATGGATTTAGATTGTTAAAACCGCATTTTATTTAAAAAAGTGTCCCACTTTACCTGAATTTACCCTATCCATTGTAACAGATTGGTGGTTGTAGCCGATAGAAAAACGTTAAGCTGTTTATAACTAATGTATTTAGTATTCACACATTTTTTGTAGGATATTAATCACCGTTTCCTCAACTTCAACAATCTCCGACGTCTGTTCACTTAATATCAGGATATTCTATTAACGTGAAGCCAACTATGAATAATAACCCCGCTGCTATCCTTTATAATAGCTACATGTATGACAAAAAAATGCGAACCAGCGCTGCCAGCACATTACACTGAGTGCAGCATATCACCACTCCAAGATGGTGGCCCCGCGTCTCGTCAGCGCTTTTAGAATTTACGCTGGATGCTCCGTCTACATAATAATAGGATGTCTATGCATAAACCCCTTCTTCTGTAGCATTAGCCATATAAAGTTTTGATTATTAATCAGTAGCGTAAAACAAAAGACGCGGAAAGAGGAATGAATAGGGGTAGATGGAAGCCGGTACGCCAACATTCTGATATCCTCCAGAATTCTTTAATGGTCCGGAATAAATTGAATGCTACACGTTGATGGATTACTTTGTTCTTCTATGCCCTTTTTGAGGAATGTATTGTCGGACTTAAACCAACATCTGAAGAGGTGAGATTGCTCCTTTTTTTTTTTTCCTATGTTTGCCGGTGGGATTGTTTTTGTTTTTGGAAAGTGCACGGGCGGTGTGCGGTTTGGTACTGCTTCCGCAGTGTTTGGACTAAAGACTCTGCCCTAAGGGCTATTCTCTGTCTCTCACTTTGCACCATTACACAATAAATATTCACAGTGAAAATATTTTGTAAGCGCGTTTCATGAACCAAGTTATAGGATTTGTTGACAACTTGCATCGAGTTCGTTACACTTCTACCTGGCGTGAAGCACTGACAGTCATGTGGTTGTGACGTCATCGTAAACAAATCCGTTCTACTCATCCAGACGACTTCGCAACGGTGCCGTTGCCAGATTTTTTCACTCTGGAACCCGTTCTCAAAAGATTTAGCTTTGGGGCACCCAAAACGCCGGTGCCGTGTGGACGCCAGGCCGAAACGATAAACAATTTTATCAGATTCACCTGAATCCGTTGCCGTGTGGACAGGGCCTGAGACTGGGACGAAGGTTCACGTTCCAGCAGGACAATGACCCTAAACATACTGCTAAAGCTACACTGGAGTGGTTTAAAGGGAAACATTTAAATGTCTTGGAATGGCCTAGTTGAAGCCCAGACCTCAAACCAACTGAGAATCTGTGGCATAACTTGAAGATTGCTGTACATCAACGCAACCCATCTAACTTGAAGGAGTTGGAACAGCTTTGCCTTGACGAATGGGCAAAAGTCCCAGTGGCTAGATGTACTAAGCTAATAGAGACATACCCCAAGAGACTTGCAGCTGTAACTGCAGCAAAAGGTGACTCTACAAAGTATTGACTTTGGGGGGTGAATACCTATGCATACTCAAGATTTCTGTTTTTTCATCTTAATTATTGTTTGTGTCACAATAAAACAACAATTTACACCTTTAAAGTGGTAGGCGTGTTGTGTAAATCAAATGGTGCTCACCATTTTAATTCCAGCTTGTAATGCAACAAAACAGGACCAACACCAAGGAGGATGAATACTTTTGCAAGACACTGTGTTCAAAACTTTAGCTGGTGGTCTACCAAAGCTCTGTTGATAAAGCGTTTGTACGGAGAAGGTGCATTACTCGCATGAAAAATGCCTTACGCTTGCGTTATTTTAGGTTGTTCGAATCAGTGAAACTGATAAAAGTTGTTTCAGGGTTCCCCGTGAACTAATAGAAAACGAACACAGGATTTCACAAAAAGACGTCGAGAAAGGTGGCTTTTGAACCCCTCACTGAAATCGAAGGGAGCCGAGTCGAAGCATGCTTAAGTTTGCAGTGATCACTTGGTGAAAGGTTTGTATTTCCCTCTCAGCTCTGTCCTTAGTGTTTTCCAAGTACTTTTCTTGCTATGTGTCATTATTTTACGGTACTATTTTTAGTCACGAAGCGTGAAAGTCCCCAGCTGCTTCTCTGTTTCCTCCTCACAAAGTCCATTTGCATGAAGGTCGTGACAAAATTCTTCCCCAGCCGTACAATTACAATGCACCGTGATCACTTCTCCGTCTTGTTTAACTAAGATCCAGGTCTTTAAAGGGGTTTCTGATGATCTTTGTGAATGGTTTACCCGAGAGATAAGAGCCAACACAAGTGAGAATCAAGCCAACTGTTGTTTGTTTACACTTCAACTTGCAGCGCTTCATTGTAAAGATGGAAACAAAAAGTTAAAAAACAAAAAATACTTATACGGGCAAAAACCATACAGGATTCATTCGGCAGCGACTTGATAGCGAGGTCCTTTACCCAGCCACATAGAAAAAAGTTGTAAGCCTCCATACTCTTCCACACTTTCATATGTTTTGCGGTGTAGAAGGACGTCTGCAACACCAGATAGTTCGAGATGTCGTGGAACTCGACTGAAGGCTAGGTTTCGAGATCATATGACAAATCCTTCTTTCCCAGACTGTAGGGGTCGATTCCATTGCACATAGTAATCTTCTGAATCTATCTAAAGTGAGCAGTGGCTTCTAGATTACGAGCGTACTCTGATAAGTTATCGCTAGTTGTTTGCACTACGGCAGCCGTTTAGACCACCAGCTATTTCACTTCCGGTAAAACCGCTAAGAAAAGTCACGTGACTGAAACCCAGCAATACCTGGTTCAGGATTATGTTACATATCTGAGTAGGACATTAGAATGGACAAAGTATAAAACAATGAAGCTTTCAACCTCTTTTGAATTCCATACTTCCGCATTATTTTCAGATCTCATTATGAATCTTCCCCCCATGAACGTATGCACGTAAAGATACACATAGCGCCAATTTCAAGGAAACGCACTTGATTTAATTAAAACATGTATGAAAAGGGCACCTATGCTATGTGTCTATGGCAACAGCGTTTACACCTCAATATACTAGCTGACTGATTCTCTAAAGGTAACATAAGCTCGTTAGATTTGAGCAAACAAAATCCTAGCAGAAGAGTAGCTAGCTTTGCGTCGCAATGTAAAGCAACAACAATGCTTATTCCAGTCTTTGGACCAGGCTTGTAGTACTCATGACTTGACTTGGACTTGAGCACTGATGACTTGGACTCATAAACTGGAGACGAGGACTTAGATTTTTTTCTTTATTTTTTTGTAACATGCCATAATAATTTGGCATAAGACATTTATATCTACATTTATTGTGTACTAATTTCATGCAAGAGTGTCACACCTGCGCGCCTTGGTAGGTGCATCAGATAGACTCTCGGGCGTGCTCTGGACAGCGCGCATGCCAAGCGGACTCTCGTGCATGCGCCATAAATGACTCGCACCTACACAGGATTAAGGCGCAATCAGCATGCTGATATAAAAACTGTGAAAACACACTTACTTTGCGAAGTATTGAGTTGCATTGCTGACACATTACCGAGCCTTATTTCCTTTTTGGTTTCCTGATCCCTGATTTCCTGTTTCTCGTCTTTGATTCTGCCGAGTCAAGCAAGGCCTGTTTGTGGCTTGCTCGACCAATTGCCTGTTTTACGATTTTGCCTGCCATTTTGGATTGCTTACCTGTCTTCACTTGTATTAATAAACACACCTTCTGCACTTACATCCGTCTCCCAACCATCTCTGACAGAATACTTCGTACTCCCTGACAAAGAGAATGCACATTCACTTGTTCATACGGTCATGTTCAGGAACAAACTAATGTTAATGGCGCTAAAACAGCCACCGTCAAATGGTGCGGTTGGAGTCTTGGACTCGACTTTTTTTTTTTTAATGACCTGGACTTGAACACTGGGGACTTGAGACTGGACTCAGACTCGAGGTTTAGTGACTCGACTACAACTATGCTTTGGACACACTATTCCAGCAGTCGACATCATGAGTGAAATCATGAACTATTCAGATATGTCTCGTTATTTAAAGGTGTCCCATATTATGTTTTCTATTTATTAGAGCTGTAGAGGTTTTTTTTTTTTAATTCCTGAGCTTTCCACTTACAGAACCCATTTCAATTCAAACGACCAGTCAAACTAACTCTATCGTAATACATTCAATATGCATTTAATAATGATTGGATTTCTTCTGCTGTAACAATAAAAAAAAAAAAGCTATGCTTCACTGACTCCTGGTGGTCCCCAGTCCCCATTTGTGTGTGTGTGTGTGTGTGTGTGTGTACACGTGCTCTAACCTGTACTCGTGGTGAGACAGGCACTCAAGCAGGTCCTTGGCAGTGAAGCGTGGTTCTATGGCAGAGATCTGAAACACAGATCAGCTTTATAATTCACCCAACATACATGCCATTAAAGCGCACGCTCCTTAGTGAACGTCAGGTTCACTAATACAGGATCCTGCATGAGCGCTATGAAACTGACCATTTCAATATTCATCCTATTTTTTCACAGTGACTTTCAAGGATTTTCTCCTCCACTGGTCACGTATAAACAAAAGGTCTTTTGGGAAACATATAAAGCATGGTCAATTAAATGTCACAGTCTAAAATGCATTTCGCTGGCTTTGTAATTTGCTTAATGGCAATGAAATCTCATCTAATCTAATCTAATAGCATGCAAAGTGAAAAGCCTGTACTTCCACCCCCCAATGCTGTTTAATGTTTAACTGGCGATGAATACTCATTGTGTTTTACATACACAAAAGTGACTTCACCTCCAATCATTACAAGCCACGAGCACATCTATTTTATAATATTTCCGAACAGCTTGACAATGAAGCTATTAGGGTTGAGCAATACATTATATAACAAAATCTGACTGATCGTATACAGCCCCGATTCCAAAAAAGTTGGGACAAAGTACAAATTGTAAATAAAAACGGAATGCAATGATGTAGAAGTTTCAAAATTCCATATTTTATTCAGAATAGAACATAGATGACATATCAAATGTTTAAACTGAGAAAATGGATCATTTAAAGAGAAAAATTAGGTGATTTTAAATTTCATGACAACAACACATCTCAAAAAAGTTGGGACAAGGCCATGTTTACCACTGTGAGACATCCCCTTTTCTCTTTACAACAGTCTGTAAACGTCTGGGGACTGAGGAGACAAGTTGCTCAAGTTTAGGGATAGGAATGTTAACCCATTCTTGTCTAATGTAGGATTCTAGTTGCTCAACTGTCTTAGGTCTTTTTTGTCGTATCTTCCGTTTTATGATGCGCCAAATGTTTTCTATGGGTGAAAGATCTGGACTGCAGGCTGGCCAGTTCAGTACCCGGACCCTTCTTCTACGCAGCCATGAAAGAGACGTCCCTGAAAGAGACGTCGTCTGGATGGGAGCATATGTTGCTCTAGAACCTGGATATGCCTTTCAGCATTGATGGTGTCTTTCCAGATGTGTAAGCTGCCCATGCCACATGCACTAATGCAACCCCATACGATCAGAGATGCAGGCTTCTGAACTGAGCGCTGATAACAACTCGGGTCGTCCTTCTCCTCTTTAGTCCGAATTACACGGCGTCCCTGATTTCCATAAAGAACATCAAATTTTGATTCGTCTGACCACAGAACAGTTTTCCACTTTGCCACAGTCCATTTTAAATGAGCCTTGGCCCAGAGAAGACGTCTGCGCTTCTGGATCATGTTTAGATACGGCTTCTTCTTTGAACTATAGAGTTTTAGCTGGCAACGGCGGATGGCACGGTGAATTGTGTTCACAGATAATGTTCTCTGGAAATATTCCTGAGCCCATTTTGTGATTTCCAATACAGAAGCATGCCTGTATGTGATGCAGTGCCGTCTAAGGGCCCGAAGATCACGGGCACCCAGTATGGTTTTCCAGCCTTGACCCTTACGCACAGAGATTCTTCCAGATTCTCTGAATCTTTTGATGATATTATGCACTGTAGATGATGATATGTTCAAACTCTTTGTAATTTTACACTGTCGAACTCCTTTCTGATATTGCTTCACTATTTGTCGGCGCAGAATTAGGGGGACTGGTGATCCTCTTCCCATCTTTACTTCTGAGAGCCGCTGCCACTCCAAGATGCTCTTTTTATACCCAGTCATGTTTAATAACCTATTGCCAATTGACCTAATGAGTTGCAATTTGGTCCTCCAGCTGTTCCTTTTTTGTACCTTTAACTTTTCCAGCCTCTTATTGCCCCTGTCCCAACTTTTTTGAGATGTGTTGCTATCATGAAATTTCAAATGAGCCAATATTTGGCATGAAATTTCAAAATGTCTCACTTTCGACATTTGATATGTTGTCTATGTTCTATTGTGAATACAATATCAGTTTTTGAGATTTGTAAATTATTGCATTCCGTTTTTATTTACAATTTGTACTTTGTCCCAACTTTTTTGGAATAAGAGTTGTAATAATGATGTGGGGAAAACTATTACATACACACTTAAAGGCATACTCTTTCTCCCCTGTCAATCACAGTGACACTCGCCAATCGTAGGCTTCTGTGAGCTTGTGTATGCAGAAGAGGGTTGATGGTGCTTTCCTCAGAGGCACCAATAATCTCTGCTTCGTCCATCCAAGCTTTATTTTTCTTTGTAATCCAGTTATGCACATTTAATGAGAAGTTGCACATAAATAAGGATAAAATGAAATGTTTCTTCCATTTCTGCCTGTAAAAACAGGAATTAATTGGAGGTAGGAACTACAGCATGGAAAATCAGACCATGCGCACAACGGGACTGGTTCAAGGAATAATTCAAGCCAATTTGCCTCTTTTTCATTCGAACGATGCACATCACACATCAATTATTAGGAAACTATTGGCCTCTTTCGCGTTGTCTCTTGCTCATGTGAACACAGGGTAGCACCTCAGAGGCAGCTCTTTTAGACAAAGGAAAAAGAATGGCTTTTAGCTGCTGATCTTACCTCGCTAGTGTGAATAAAGGTAAGCAGAGCCTGAGCATCTTCTACAGTGCTGCCCGCAGAGAGTAACCTGGAAGAGAGAAAGCCCACATTGCAGTTACTCATCTTTGTCTGCTTTGAGAACACTTGGCGCAAGACAGCAAGCACCGAAGTCACTCAGGATGTGTTTGTGCAGCATGAATATGAGGGTGGGGGAAATAACTAGCATCACGATTCTTATGGTTAGTATTTAGTTATTATAACTGCAAGTCTGAAACCCAATAACTGTGATCTTTGTTTAATCTAACAATTTTACTGACACTGGGATGTTCCAGCAATACGATACACAGTGTTTCTACATCTGGGTGAGTGGAAAGCATACTGGTCCTCTTCTTCTCCTTTTCGCCGTTCCTGTTAGGGGTCGCCACAGCGGATCGGTTCTGCATATTTGATTTGGCATAGGTTTTACACCGGATGCCCTTCCTGATGCAACCCTCCCTGATTTATCCAGGCTTGGCAGCAGCACCAAGTATACACTGTCTTGGGTATTTGACCTAATCTGGATGTCATTGGACTGTGGGGGAAACCGGAGCACCTGGAGGAACCCCACACAGACACACTGGGGTTTGAACCTGGAACCTTCTTGCTGTGAGGTGACATGGCTAACCACTACACCACTGCGCTGCCCCTCTCACTGGTCATTACCTCGCCCGTGCCGGAGTAAGCAGGGCAAGGTATTGTAATCAGTGCGGTTTGTTTGTGTGTCCGTCTGTTAACAATCTAGTGTCTAGATGGTTGCACTGATTGACTTCAAATTTTCAGGGTAGGTGGGCAATGGTCGGTGATTAAATTCTGGGGGTAATCGGGTCAAGGTCACCAGAAAGGTCAACCTTTCGGTCAAAATAACATTTTCCATTATAACTCAAAAACGGTTGTGGATAGACAGATGTTTACTATTATGAGCATATAGGAACTCCCATATGGCCTTTCATTTGGCACCATGATCTTTGACCTTGAAAGATCAAACTCAAGGTCACGGATTTTCAGAGGGCTGTAACTTGAAAACGGTTGATGGTAGACAGATATTTGCCATCATCAACTTACAGGAAGTGCCATATGGGCTTTCATTTGGCGACGGTGAAAGGTCATGGGTTTTCAAAGGGCTAGAACTTTAAAATGGTTCATGACAGCCAGATGTAGTCCCATATGGGTTTTCAGTTGCCACCATGACCTTTGACCTTGAATGACTCTGAAATGTCAAGGTCATGGATTTTCATAGGACTGCAACCTGACAGCTGATGATTGAGAAATATTACCACTATCAACATATAGGTATAAAATAAGTGCTGCTGGGCGAGGTTCGTTTTGCCTGGCAACACTTGTTTTATTAGGGACGCATTAGCACAACGCATAGAGGTCAAAAACTTCAGTTAATGTTCACATTAAACATCAGAATGAGGAGAAAATTTGATCTGTCTGACTCTGACCTTGGCGTGGCTGTTGGTTTCAGATTATTTGAAAAAAAAAATTACATTCTGACATTTACAGTAACCCAAAATAACCACACTTTACAACCATGCTGAGCAGAAAAGCATCTCAGAATACATATTACACTGAACCTTAAGGTGGATGGGCTACAACTGCAAAATACCACACTGGATTCCAGTCCTGTGAGCCAAAATAGGTTCTCTGAGACTACACTAGGCACGAACTCGCCAAAATTAGGCAACTGAAGAGTGGAAAAATATTGCCTGGTCTTTTGATTTAAAATTATAACAGGAGACGAAACGTGAAAAGTAAGTACACTGATAAGAGCAACGTCATAGCTAAGAGGACATGAAAATGATAAAGGAGGAGTGGAGCAATACCAGAGATGATGAAGAGGTGATGAAAAATGGAAGAGACGGAGACGAGGAGAAGTGGAGAGGCACTTCTACATTATACTTCAGCTCTACGATGTTGTTTTAGAGAGGATAGTGAACTAAACGAGCTGTTCGTGTGCCTAAATGATGAGTCATCTCTGCTCCCAGCACATGAACATTAGTCTCACCATATCCATGGTAACTGCAACAAATCTGCCGCTACACCATTTGCTCCACTCATTTGTCAGCTCCTTATTGGGACAAACACCATATCCAAACAAATACAGTAGCCCTCTGATTGATCTCAGCTAATATTAAAACAAGCTATAAATGGACACCATGTACAGTATGGGGTCTAATCCCTAAGGGGAATTCAGTCCAATTCATGAGTAAAATACACACAGGACACATCAGCTATCTAGCATCGATGTAGGCCTCCATGGAGCATTCCTGAACACGTCTGCTGACATTTCGGGAGAATTTATGCTTCCTTTGACAAAGGGAGATTAGATAAAGGACACTGGATGTGGAATTCATTTGAGCTGTACTCCCCCCAAGGCATTGCACAACATCTCCTTAACTGCTCACAAACCAAAACCTTGGGGTCAGCCTCCAGCTTTTGAAGCATGGTCAGGGCATGCCAAGGCAAGCCAAGTCTCAACTAGTGCATCCTGACTTTTATAATACATTTATGACAGTACGAGGAATACGTCTATTTACAGCTGTCTGTACAGATATCAACATATAAGAGCGCTCTGAGAGCACAATATCCCTCGCTGGCAACTACGCCATAACTCTGGTAAAATGCGACTGAATTGAACGAAACTGCAATATGCAGAGTACCGACATGCAACTAAGAATCCTGCCAAGTTTCGTGAAATTCCTCCAAAAACTGGGAGAGGAGTTGATTTCAGAAGTTCAGTACCCTTCCCAGGATGGACGGACACTGCCATGACATAATCCCCCTTCGGGCCTTTCGGCCAGCGGGGGATAATAAAAATTTGTGAGGGAAGTTGATTTCAGAAGGCAAACACGCCTTGATGAAATTGCCAAAGTACAAGTTTGTTAATAATCAAGAGCATAACTCTGGTAAAATCTGCCCAAATTAAACGAAATTTCAATATGCGTATAACGGTCATATAACAAAGTCTTTCGCCAAGTTTGGTGAAATTCCTCCACAAATTGTGAGAGGAGTTGATTTCAGAAGAACATACACCCTCATGAAATTGTCAAAGTACAAGTTATTTAATCAAGGGTCAAAACTCTGGGAAAATTTTCACAAACGAAATTAAATCACAATATGCGTATTACCATCATATAGCGAGGCCTTTTGCCAAGCTTTGAGAAATTCGTCCAAAAATTGTGAGAGGAGTTGATGTGAGAAGGCGAGCGCACCTTCATGAAATTGTGAAAGTACAAGGTTGTTAAAGGAGAACTGAAGTCTTTTTTAAACTTGCTTTATTTCTTAATTAGCGTTATTCAATTACGTTTTCAGTTTTAGTAACCTTATACTGTGACTTGTATTGGCAACTAATTGCAATTAAATATCGGCCGATTCGGTTTTTAGCCGTGTTGAATTTAGTTCGTTTGGTCCACGGCAAGCGTCGCTTATCTGCGCGATCTTCACGAGACTTGTGCGAGACTTCAAAACGTGACGTGTCAGCCAGGTGTCAGTGCCGCCATTTTGAAAACTGTTTTCCAAACGAAATATTGCACAAAAATGAGTTTAAATGACGATTACTGCCTACTTTTTTCAAAGTTTCCTGATCGCTATCAGAACAAACAAAACTTCCGGCTTGATCACATCAGCATTCGAAAGAGGGCGCGGGCGTCTTTTGACAACGTTGGCAGATGTTGGTCGCTTTGATTTCCGCTGTACGTTTTACTTCCGTCCTACAATGTCTTGCACAGGTCTCAACGAATCTCGTTTACGGCCGTTGCTTTGACATATGGACTGATATATTACAGAGCATATTTCAAACACTCATAACTTGCTACAGCAGTGACAAAATAGCGATCAAAAATGCATTCCTATATTTAATAAAATGAGATAAATAGAACTTTGAGAATAAAAAAATTGCCTTCAGTTCTCCTTTAATCAAGGGCCGCAACTCCGGTAAAATGCGACTGAATTGAACAAAATTACAATATGCCTATCACCGACATATAACAATGCATTTTGCCACGTTTCGTAACATTCGTCCAAAAATTGTGAGAGGAGTTTATTTCAGAAGGCGAGTACCCTCCCTGGGATGGACGGACGTCGCCACGACATAATCCTCCTTTGGGCCTTTCAGCCAGTAGGGGATAATAAAATTTGTGAGGGAAGTTGATTTCAGAAAGAAAGCACAGCTTGATGAAATTGCCAAAGTTTGTTAATAATCAAGGGAAAACACACGCTCATGAAAAAGTATAATTTTGTTAATCAAGGGCTGTAACTCTGGTAAAATGTGACCCAATTGAACGAAATTACAATATGCGTATTACCGACATATAACAAAGAATCCTGCCAAGTTTTGTGAAATTCCTCCAAAAATTGTGAGAGGAGTTGATTTCAGAAGGTGAGCACCCTTCCCGGGATGGACGGACGAACGGAAATCGTCACGACATAATCCCCCTTCGGGTCTTTCGTCCAGCAGGGGATAAAAACTCCTTTCTATACCACATATCAAATCAAAAGGTGTGGATTAATTATCTCTAAACGTAGTTCTACCTGTAGCATAAATAACAGGTTTATATGAATGCGCTTGTTCGAGTACATTATTGTTTCTATAGTAATGACTCCGTACTGTAAGTGACAATAACAGGAAGGAAGTTGCTTTTGCAGAACATGAAAAATAACGGTATAGTAGTAGCTCATTGACTATATAAAATTGTACGTATTTGAATTCAATATAAAACCGCTTCTTAGTGTACAGCTTAAACACAAAATTCAAGGAAAAAAGCATTGATTCAACCTGATATCTAATGTCAGCCTGTTAGATAAGCTCAGTCTCTATTGTTTAAATACAACACAATGTCACTTAACATGCACGTACTTATTAGGTAGCTGGTTCCCCCCTCCTCCCTTACAGCTACTTATCAGAAGAGTTGCGTTCTGTTATGCTGTGTTCACACTTATACCGGTACGATAGTGGTATAACTGTATCGATACAAAGTATACCGGTACAGTTTAGTGCATCTGTCCACACTAGCGAGAAATGTTTATGGTTTTCTTTCACGGTAGTTGAAATGCGTGTGCGCGAAATGTTTCCGTGGTTACCGAGTAACTTCCTTCCGAGAATATATGGCGGATGAAACAACGTGTGTGTGCTTTTTGTTGTCATTGTACAGTCTGTATTTCTGGTGGTCATTTATTCAGTCGAATCGTATAAAACGCGCGAGGCAGTTGAGAAAGAAACAAAGAAAACGAATCTCCCTTTCTCGCCCCCTCACTTTCTCCCTCTTCCCTTCTCTTCCCCTCCATTTCTCTCCCTTTTCCCCTCTTCCTCCGTTCTTCCTCCCTCTCCCTTTCTCCCCCCTTTCTTTGCTCCATGTAGCTCCACGGTCGTTTCGTTTTCGCATGCGCATTATATTTGTATCGATACAGAACCGCTTCATCTGTCCACACTACAGCGAAGCGCTACAGTACCGATACTGTACCGGTACGAAACCCATACATTTGTGGGTTTCGTACCGATACAGTTATACCGCTACAGTACCGGTATAGTTGCTAGTGTGGACAGGTGTTGCGGCACGAAAGTAGTTTCGTATCGGTACAAAATCCCTAGTGTGGACAGGGTATTAAAGCGTCAAAGGATGTTTTAGTACCTCTGGAAGGCTTCCAGCAGCTGCTCGAGAGCAGCATTGAGCCTGTGGAGGCAGCTGAGGGCGTCCTGGGGAGGTGGAGTGGATGGTGGCTCTGCTGAACCCACTGAGCCTGGAGAGAAGTGCAGCGCTGAGAACACAGCCGAGCTAACACAGAGAGAGAAGGTGGAAAAAAGATAAAGAAAAATACATTTTAACAATACTTTAACGTACACTACTGTTCAAAAGTTTGGGGTCACCCAGACAATTTTGTGTTTTCCATGAAAAGTCACACTTTTATTTACCACCATAAGTTGTAAAATGAATAGAAAATATAGTCCAGACATTTTTCTGGCCATTTTGAGCATTTAATCGACCCCACAAATGTGATGCTCCAGAAACTCAATCTGCTCAAAGGAAGGTCAGTTTTATAGCTTCTCTAAAGAGCTAAACTGTTTTCAGCTGTGCTAACATGATTGTACAAGGGTTTTCTAATCATCCATTAGCCTTCTGAGGCAATGAGCAAACACATTGTACCATTAGAACACTGGAGTGAGAGTTGCTGGAAATGGGCCTCTATACACCTATGGAGATATTGCACTAAAAACCAGACATTTGCAGCTAGAATAGTCATTTACCACATTAGCAATGTATAGAGTGGATTTCTAATCAGTTTAAAGTGATCTTCATTGAAAAGAACAGTGCTTTTTTTTCAAAAATAAGGACATTTCAAAGTGACCCCAAACTTTTGAACAGTAGTGTACATTTAGAAATCTTTAAACCTATACCACAGACATGCGTTCGGAATGGTGAATAATCTGGAGAGCAACAGAAATCAGGGTAGTGATTTATATGAAATGACGTCTATAGCTTACGCTAATTTATATATTGTGGCAGCGGGGGCGTGGTCAAGCGCCGGTCTGTGACAGGAGGGCGGAGCCAGGGAAGGTGAGTGGCAGAATCACTGCACCTGACGGTAATTAACCTGTGTTTGTGTGTCTTCCCAGTAACCGCGCCCTATTTAAGGAGGCAGAGGGAGAGCAGAGGGAACGCTCTTCCCCGGACGAGAACACAGTGTGTGTGTGTGTGTGTTTCTCTCCAGTGTTTATTGTTAAACTGAAAAGTGTGGCAACAAAGCCTTCTAGTCACCTTAATCTCTGTCCTGCCATCCTCTGTGCTCCACCCACACCTAAGGGACATTCTACATATATATTTCGAGATGTGGACTCGATGCGTGAAAGAGTTAACAAGCAGACTAAACTCAAAGACATCAGATATCAATTTCAGAAAAAACAAACAAAACAAACAAAACGTTGCACCTGACATGGCACACATTGTTCCAAATGCTCTCGAACAAAGCCCACACTTCCTGATGAGAAGCTTGTGGAGGCGGAGCTACATCCTGAACTGCATCAGCCATTAGTGTGTCACCACCTCGGTCATCCACTGGGGATTTCTGAGGCTGAATCCAACACACACACACACACACACACACACACACACACACACACACACACACACACACACAATTATCTCTCTATGCACTTTACTTCATTTGCAAGGCTAAGACGTTTGGTCACAACCATGTTTGCCGTGTAAGTGTCAAGTCCCACAGCAGTGTGAGAGAAAGTGTGGAGGGTAAATCACTGGATTTAAACTTTTGGGTTGGATGACACATAAGAAATAAATCACACCAGGGCGTGTGCTGTTATAGGAAAATAATCAACAACACACAGGGTAACGTGATGTAGCCAAACACACGGCAGAGTTACTCTTACCACCTCAAATTTGACATATGACATTATTTTCTGGAAAAATCTTTCTCAGAAAAGTTCTCATCCCTTCAATGTTTTGTTGTTTGTGTTCAGTGCCAACACCTCCTACACACAGTCTGTGAACGAGTGAAATCTTAATCTTTTTTTTGTTTTGCTTTAGTGATAGACCAACGCATGAACCAGTCACAACATGCGCCACACTGTGCTTTTCATATTTCTGAACACAACTTTGCTTGGCACATTGGTTTATAATAATATATTTTGAGAAATACTACACCGCAACCCCACTATAACAAACTCCTTGGGGAACGTCCAAATAGTTTGTTAAACCCAAAAAGTCCAAGTCAATGTCCACCCACTGACTCGCTATGTTTTCTAAATCTTCACCATTCAGTTCATTCATGCGTTGCAAATCACTGATGGATGTTGCGGCATGGGGCTGGATGGGGGGGGGGGGGGGGGGATAAAAACACCGCCAGTGCGCTTTAACTCGGTGTTAAGTTTAGCCATATCAGCAGTCATTTTGTCCTTTGATCACCGTCCTCAATCATTCTTAGTGATCAACAAGCCTTTGTTTTATGGCATTAACTCGTATTGTTCACACGACTGCGGATTTGATTACTTATCGTTCGTCTCTGGTGGGAAGAGGAGCGCATGGCTCAGTGTGTCATGTAAGCAGGTTAAAGACGGATGTAATTGCAGGAAGAGTGTTTATTTACAAACAGGCAGTTCAAAAACATAAGACAAAGGCAGGGTTGTGAAACAGGTAATGGTCAAGGGAGGCACAAACAGAATACTGGAAGCAAAAACGAAAGACAGAGTCCAAATACACAAAACAAAGTCAAAACCAGAAAAGAAATACGGATGGCTTAGTAATGTAATAAAGGCTTGGTAATGTGAGACACCAGGTATTGCTGGGTTTCAGTCATGTGACTTTTCTTAGCGGTTTTACCGGAAGTCAAATAGCTGGTGGTCTAAACGGCTGCCGTAGTGCAAACAACTAGCGATAACTTATCAGAGTACGCTTGTAATCTAGAAGCCACTGCTCGCTTTAGATATATTCAGAAGATTGCTGTGTGCAATGGAATCGACCCGTACAGTCTGGGAAAGAAAGATTTGTCATACGATCTCGAAAACTACCCTTCAGTCGAGTTCCCCAACATCTCGAACTATCTGGTGTTGCAGACGTCCTTCTACACCGCAAAACAGATGAAAGTGTGGAAGAGTATGGAGGCTTATGACTTTTTTCTATGTGGCTGGGTAAAGGACCTCGCTGTCAAGTCGCTGCCGAATGAATCCTGTATTGTTCTTACCTGTGTATGTATGTTTTTTTTTAAGCTTTTCGTTCGCATCTTTACAACGAAGCGCTGCAATTTGAAATGTAAACAAACAACAATTTGCTTGATTCCCACTTGTGCTCACTCTTATCTCTCAGGTAAATCATTCACAAAGATCATCAGAAACCCTTTAAAGACCTGGATCTTAGTCAAACAAGACGGAGAAGTGATCACGGTGCATTGTAACTGCATGGTTGGGTAAGAATTTTGTCGTGACCTTCATGCAAATGGACTTTGTGAGGAGGAAACAAAAAAATAGCTGGGGACTTTCGCGCTTCGTGACTTAA
The DNA here is from genome assembly GCF_027579695.1 of Neoarius graeffei. Taxonomy (NCBI): domain Eukaryota; kingdom Metazoa; phylum Chordata; class Actinopteri; order Siluriformes; family Ariidae; genus Neoarius; species Neoarius graeffei. The sequence goes on from NC_083570.1 coordinate 21,891,588, forward strand.
AAAAAGTACCGTAAAATAACGACACACAGCAAGAAAAGTACTTGGAAAACACTAAGGACAGAGCTGAGAGGGAGATACAAACCTTTCACCAAGTGATTGCTGCAAACTCGAGCATGCTTCGACTCGGCTCCCTTCGATTTCAGTGACGGGTTCGAAAGCCACCTTTCTCGACATCGTTTTGTGAAATCCTGTGTTCGTTCATCCTTTTTTATTAGTTCATGTGGAACCCTGAAGAAACTTATCAGTTTCATGGACTGATCGATTCAAGCAACCTAAAACAATGCAAGTGTAAGGCATTTTTCATGCAAGCAATGCACCTTCTCCATACAAATGCTCTGTCAACTGAGCTTTGGTTGACCACCAGTTAAAATTTTGAATAACTAATGAGGCGGGTGTGATGTCACGTGAAACCCAGCAATAGCGCGTATACTTCGCCAAGTTTGTGTGTTTAGAGAGTCCTTAAAAGTGTGTGCTGTGATTGGGCTCTAATCCAGAACAGATGTATAGTAATTAATCTTAAATGCGCTGTGTGGGCGTGTTGTAATCTGCGGCGTGCGCTCCAAGCGCCTATGCACATGGTCATGAGACGGTAATTTTTTTTTTTGATGACTCCGACGTCATTAAAGGCGGGGGACACGAGCTTAGTTTGTTATATGCAAAAGTTCACAGTAAAAGAGCTCCTTATAGCAGGGTTGCAGTGTATGTTGATCGTAGTGCTGTGGTGCTCCTGGATGCGATCAAAGAAACACTATTACGGAGGTGTGTGTTGGGACACACCTTGGCTTGCAGTCTTTGCTGTAAGGTCTTGAGGCAGGAGAGGGCCGAGTCTACATGGCCACCGTATGAAGACCTGCAGTGCAGCGCTGTAAGAAGCTCCTTGGCCACAGACACTGCGTTCAGAACGGAGCTGTGATCTACTGACACATCTACACACAACAAAAACACGCAAGTAATGGGTTGAGAGAAACAACCAACTTCAGTTCAGTTAGCAATTATCAAGGCCGACATGAAGTTAATCCGATATATTTGTCTACGTAATATATTCAAAATACGCAACGTAGTACAAAATATTACCATTTAGGGTTTAACGGAAATGGATAAATCTTTAAATCCTTTCGAACTGAATCTGTTACAACAAGGAAAGAGATTTATTCAGGACATGGTTCAGTGGAAAAAAAATTCCCATTAACCCAAATGTAGTTCATTAACTAAGATATATTTTTCTATACATTTGCTTCTTCAGTTTTGCACTAAAACTGGCTAATCCAGCTAACCAGTAATATAAGTCTATCCCACCCTTCTATGTCTTCTATACAGCTGAGGTCAAAGGTTTATATACACCTAGGCTCCACACATTTCAAGTTACCGAACATGTCCTGTGTTAAGTCAATTAAGGTATCTATTTGATTCCTTTAACTGAAAAAAAAAGCTTCAGGTCAGAGTTTTGTAATGGTCACTCCAATACTTTCAATTTTTGTCTTTAAGCCATTTTGTTACAAGTTGCATATACGTAGGATCATTGTCCTGCTGGAAGACCTGGTCATGACCAAGTTTTAAATTTACTTGCTGATGTTCTGAGGTTTTGCATCAGTATTTCTAGACAGTACCTTCTCGTTATGTCACCTATATTTAAAAGGCCACTGCTCTATTATTCAGCAAAATATCCCCACAACATGGTGCTGCCACCACCATGCTTCACAGTTGGGATGGTGTTCTTCAGATTCAAAAGCTTCACCTTTTCCTTTTATGGCCAAACAATTTTTGTCCTCCAAAATGCCTGCAAATGATCACCTGCAAATGTGCATGTCGGTCTTGGGCTTTGTCGTTACATGAAATCATTTAAGGCCATGGCAATGTTGGATCCTCTTACTGGTGAATGTACATACTTTGATACCTGATGCCTCTAAAGGCCAATTTATGCTGACAACCCAGTCCTCGCAGATGGCGTCTGCAAAGCCCCCCCCCCCCTTCGCAGACGCTATGCGCGCACCTCCCAAAAATTGTGACCACCGCAGACAGCGTCGCAGACAAGAGGGCTCTGATTGGTCCACTCTACATCCGCTGTACACGCACTTCCGCTTCCCTACTTTCCCGGTTTGGTTTGTTTTCACGACCGCCATTTTTAAAAACACGAGCGAAGATGGAGCAGCACGAAGAGCGGTTGATCGAGGAAGTGAGGAAGTACGTACATCTATACGACTCCAGTTCTAGTCATTATAAGTAACCGGAGGATAAACACTCCACTAACCACACCCACCAACTACTCCTAGCGATTTCGCGCCCCCTTGCGTTGTGGAGGTGAATAACATCGCGCACGCCTATTACTCTCCACTCGACGATAAATTACAACTGTCTGCGAAAAGCTATCTGCGAAAGCCTTGTCGCAAGAGCATGCAGAGGCCTTAACTCCTTCACCAGTTCTTTTGTTGTTGTCTTGGGTTCAGTTAAAGCTTTTGGAACAAACTTTCCTGAACAATACAGTGTCTGTCTGTGTGGTCCCAAGATTTGTATATTTGCATACAAATGGTTGGACAAATGCTCATTGTGCCTTCTATCTGCTAAAAAGCTATTGGTCTTGTGGAGGTCCACAGCTTTCCCCCCCCGAGGTCATGGCTGAGTTACTTGGCCAAAAAGGCACCATCTCTAAAGGGAGCCATTTTACAGCCACAGGCATGCTTACAATTAACTCCTAATTATGACAAATCAGAAGCTTCTAATAACCATCATGTCCATTTCTGGAACTTTCCAAACTGTTTAACAAGACAGTCAGCTTGGTGCATGTAAAATTTTGACCCACTAAAATTCTGATATTGTGAATTAAAGCTGAAATAAATTTGTGTCCGCATGCGAATTGACCTGCCAAAAGAAATGTGTCGAGTTGTAAAAAACATCCAGTAGTGCTTGAAAGTTTGTGAATCTTGTATAATTTTCTATAGTTCTGCATAAATATGACTTAAAACATCATGTTTTCACACAAGTCCTAAAAGTAGATAAAGAGAACCCAGTTAAATAAATGAGACAAAAATATTACATTTGGTCATGTATTTATTAAGGAAAATGATCCAATATTACATATCTGTGAGCAGCTAAAGTATGTGAACCTTTGCTTTCAGTATCTGGTGTGAACCCCTTGTGCGGCAATAACTGCAACTAAATGTTTCCACTAACTGTTGCTCAGTTCTGCACAATTCCTCTGTATAGAACAGCTTCAACTCTGGGATGTTGGTTGGTTTCCTCACATGAACTGTTAGTACAACATTCCTATTGGGCTAAGGTCAGGACGTTGACTTCGCCTTTCCAAAACATCAACTTTATTCTTCTTTAATCATTCTTTGGTAGAATGACTTGTGTGCTTTGGGTCATTGTCTTGCTTCATGACCCACTTTCTCTTGTTCATGGATAGATGTCTTGCATTTTACTTTCGAATTTGCTGGAACAATTCATAACCCATTGTTCCATCAATGACAGCAAGCCGTTCTGGCCCAGATGCAGCAAAACAGGCACAAACCATGATACTACGACCACCATGTTTCACAGATATTAGGTTCTTATTCTGGAACGTAGTATTTTCTTTTCTCCAAACATAATGCTTCTCATTTAATCCCAAAAGTTCTATTTTGGTCTCATCCATCCACAAAGTTTTTCTAATAGCCTTCTGGCTTGTGCATGTGATCTTTAGCAAAATGGTACATGGGCAGCAATGTTCTTTTTTGGAAAGCTGTGACTTTCACCTTGCAACCCTGCCAAGCACACCATTGTTGTTCAATGTTCTCCTGATGATGTGAGAAATGCGAGAGAGGCCTTCAGTTGCTTAGAAGTTATCTTGGGTTCCTTTGTGACCTCGCGGACAATTCCACGCCTTGCTCTTGGAGTGATCTTTGTTGGGCGACCACTTCTGAGAAGAGTAACAATGGTCTTAAATGGCATCCATTTACACACAATCTGTCTGACTGTGGATTGGTGGCGTCCAAATCCTTCAGAGATGGTTTTGGAACCTTTTCCAGCCTGATGAGCATCAACAACTCTTTTTCTGAGGTCTTCAGAAATCTCCTTTGTATGTGCAATGATATGCTTCCACAAACGTGTTGTGAAGATCAGACTTCGATAGAGCCATGTTCTTTAAATAAAACAGGGTGCCCACTCACACCTGATTGTCATCCTGATTGAAAACACCCGACTCTAACTTACTGCTTATCTGAGTAGTCCACATACTTCTGCCACTTAAAATATGTAATATTGGATCATTTTCCTCAATAAATAAATGACAAAAAATAAATTCAATGATGTTTAATTGGATTCTCTTTATATACTTTTAGCACTTGTGAGAAATCTGATGATGTTTAAGGTCATGTGTGTATGCAGAAATATAGAAAATTCTAAAGGTTTCACAAACTTTCAAGTACCACTGTAGATTGATTATCTTCAGCCTAAAGGTATGCAAACTTCCAAATACAAGTACATGTTCATCTGTAAAGTAGGGTAAGGGTCAATTAAACTAGGTCTTAAGAGCTCTTGTTGTTAGAACTGCTCCCTGAGCACTGACGAACGAAAACGTTGAGATTTAACAGCCTTTCAGAACAGTAGGAGGATCCTAGCTATCTATCAGATGAAGTGAGTGGGTAGTAAGCAGCAAAGAATAATCTGTGAAAGTTTTATTTTTGTCGATGTTAAATAAAATGGCAGCATGCTGCAGCTGAAAAGGATGTTAAGGTTTTGTTTGTTTGTTTTTGCTGCAGCTCAGGAGGATTTTACAGTTATTATATTGTCTAATGAGAAACATGTATTTGAAGGCTTTTGTACTCTTTTCCAGAACATAATTAAAGCAGTATGCATGTGTAGCTCTTTTTCAGCTCATCCCCCTACTTGAACAGTTACAGTATGTACCGTTTGAAAACTGCTGTATACAAACCTACATCAATGAAAAAGTCAGAGGAAAAAACAACGACAGCACGAACATTAAAAGAACTCCCCTTAATGAAAGCCCTTTGCGGGCGCACACACACACACACTCTCTCTCTCTTTAGAGATCATACAAAGCTGTATCCCCACCCACTAACCCACACACACACAAGAGCCTGGGCATGAAGAGACAGACCAGTACTTTTCCACTCCTACACATTTTTTTTTTTACAATGCCCTTTTCCACTTTCCCCACATTCCCTCCTTCCGTCTCTCTCTCTCTCTCCCCCATGCTTGCTTTTTCAGACATGGCTCCCAGCCAAGGAAACTGAGGAAGGAACGCACAGTCATGCTACCACAAAATAGATGGGCAAAACCCGGTCTAACGCACAACTCCACAAACACACCTACACAGGTTGTCAATTTGATCCCTTGTCCGCATTTTCACTGACTGCTTTCCTGTATAACGCAATAGCTGCACAAAAATCACTGCTATTCGGTACAAAAGTTTAATAATAATACAGTGCAAAGAGCACAGTGTTAAACAGAAACCAGCAACACTGTCTGCGTTTGAAATTAGTCATGATAAACGAGTCTTGATAAAGTAAATCAGTCTTGACAAACATGCTCTATGTATAATTAGGGATGTACCGAATCCTGATTTTTAAGGTTCTGCCGAATACCGAATCCACTGCTTAAGATTCGGCCGAATCCGAAACCGAATACCGAATCCTACTCCGAACATCAGCTAGTACATTATAATGCAGTGAAAAACATTGCACGTTTCCTTTTCTTAATAGTAAGATAGAGATACTTTATCCAGAAGGAATATTTTATTATTTTAAACTGTAAAAACATAGGCAATAACTTCTGCCACTATTTTGTATTTGAATAGTCACACTTGCGCTACGTTCACACTGCAAGGCTTAATGCTCAATTCCGATTTTTTTGTGAAATCCGATTTTTTTTGGGGTCGTTTACATTAACAAATATATGCGACTTGTATGTGATCCTCAGTATGAACGAAAAGCGACCTAAAAGTGTTCCGCATGCGCATTGCAGGATACGACGACGTCACACGCAGTGAGCATGGCCAGTGTTTACGGAAGTAAAACCGCCCGGTTGCGGTATGACCCATCCAATCTAGCTTGAATAGCTGTATCCCCCCAAATGGAAATCAGCTCCCTAACCTCTGCGTCCTTCCATTGAGAAGATTCAGAACCTTCACAGCCCGAAGCGTCCCTCGCATTAATGTCATGCGCAGGGGCACAGATACGTTTTTTGAACTGGGGGGGACAAAGCTGCCAGCAAACCAACCCCAACCCCGATATGCCTGTCAAACTTCTTGTGGGTTACCATAGCAACCAAGCTCGAACTCGCAACCTGTGCAGTCTGCGCAGCTCAACCAACCGAATATCAGTCTTTGTTTTGTTTTATGTGAGTTGTTGCAACTATGTATACACTGCTGTGCACCTCAATAAACCGAATGGTAATTAGTCTTTTGATTTTTCCGTGAGGTTTGCCTTATGCAAAGAAAGACAGCATAGATGTTTTTTCCTCCCTATAAGTGGGGGGGACCGAACGAAGTGAATTGAAATCTGGGTGGGACGAATCCCACCCGTCCCACCCTCTATCTGCGCCCGTGATTATGCGCCATGTTGTTGTAACTTTTTTTGAGAGACCCGCCGCCAACTTCAGCGCAGAATAGTGACGTTTGTGGCTTGTTGATGACGTGTAAGTCGGATGAATGCGACCTGGCGGTTCAGACTGAAGTCGCATATGAAAAGAGCGGATAGGAATCGGAATTAGGACCACATATCCAAACGGCCTGGGTCGGATTTGAAAAAATTGGATCTGTGTCGTTCATATTGTCAATAAAAGATCGGATACAGGTCACATATGGGCGAAAAGATCGGATTTGAGTCACTTCAGCCTGCAGTGTGAACGTAGCCTTGGAGAACACCACTGAAATTTTCAGCTTAAAGTCATTCAGTGTACAGACTTTAGTATACTGTCCATTATAAAGAACAAAGAAAAAGAGCAAAAAGTGACATTATTGCTAAAAGAATAAGGCCTGTCAGTAACAGTGAGCCATTGCTAAAGTGCTCTTTGTTGAACAAAAAATAAAAAGTAAAAAAAAAAAAACTCTGCAGATAGAATGTAGCAAAACATAGCACATTTACATTTTAACTCTTGCATACATGTAAGCCTACTTAATTTTCAAACAAAAAGGTGATATTTAATGCTGAATCTGTTTTCCTCAGAAAAAAAAAAAAAAACTTACTGGGGATCTTGATCATGTTTAATGCCTACACTCATGGAACATAAATTATAGGCTATTTCACTTCAATTTCAAGCACTTACAACTGTAGGCTTAATTAGATACATTAAACAAAGTGTAGCACAAAAAACTCGAACATGTCTCCACGTCGGCTATTTTATTAACAACCTAGTTCTATAGCTAGCTTTCACAGAAAATGAACGTTTCCTTTTAGAAACACAAGACGCTCAGCATTAATAGGTGACAGCCGGTTGCGAGTGTGAGAACGGATCTCTCCAGCAGTGCTGAACAGTCTTTCACTGGGCACAGATGTTGGTGGTGCACAGAGGTAAACCTTTGCTGTTTTTGACAGCAGTGGAAACCGCTGCTGATTGGCCTTCCACCACTGAAGAGGATCCTCGGTTAGAGGAATCAGAGGCTCGCTGAAAAAGTGCTGACCTCCGTTTCAGCGCTCGGTGTGACTGGCTCACACTCGGTGTTGTTGCGGAACAGTTCGTCGCAAGCACAATGGAGGCTATCTTCTCCTAAACATTGATGACGTAATCGCATGCACGTGCGCCGCACGTAGGATTCGGTTCGGTCGGGGCTCTAGGGTTTGGCCGAAACCGAACCCCTTTAAAAAGGCTAAGATTCGGCCGAATCCGAAACCGAATCTTGGATTCGGTGCAACATCACTGGTGAGTTTAAAGGCTCATACATTTAGTTGTTTGCTGCATGCGGAAGAGGACAAATAGCACATTCCTCACTGTTTGATAGAGCAGTTCGAAAAGATTCAATTGGCTGGCTTTACATGTCTTGGAGAAAGTGTGTGCTGGCCTTCACTACTTATTGGTCGTTATCATGTGACAGAAGGCTAGCTTGTAGGTGGGGATTGGCAGGAAATCTTGTGCATCTAAGGCAATCAGAACGGCCTTAGCATTTTGTTGGAAACCATTCCAATGACTGTGTTTCCAAGTTTTTGGTAGCTTTCCAAAATGGAAAAAGAAGAGAAATATCTAAACTGAAGAAGACTGAGAAAAGAAGAATAAGAATGTAAACGTGAAAAAGAGTACAAGTTGACAAAGTAAACCACTATATTGCTGGCTTTCACGTAACGTCACGTCCGCCTTATTAGTTATTCAAAACTTTAGCTGGTGGTCTACCGAGGCTCAGTTGACAAAGCGTTTGTACGGAGAAGGTGTATTGCTCGCATGAAAAATGCCTTATGCTTGCGTTGTTTTAGGTTGTTTGAATCGATCAAACCGTGAAACTGTTAAAAGTTTCTTCAAGGTTCCACATGAACTCATAAAAAAGGGTGAATGAACACAGGATTTCACAAAAAGATGTCGAGAAACGTGGCTTTTGAACCTCTCACTGAAATCGAAGGGAGCCGAGTCGAAGCATGCTCGATTTTGCAGTGATCACTTGGTGAAAGGTTTGTATAGCCCTCTCAGCTCTGTTCTTAGTGTTCTCGCTGTGTGTCGTTATTTTACGGTACTTTTTTTAGTCACTGAGCGCTAAAGTCCCCAGCTGCTTCTCTGTTTCCTCCTCACAAAGTCCATATGCATGAAGGTCGCGACAAAATTCTTCCCCAGCCGTATAGTTACAATGCGCCGTGATCACTTCTCCATCTTGTTTAACTAAGATCCAGGTCTTTAAAGGGGTTTCTGATGATCTTTGTGAATGATTTACCTGAGAGATAAGAGCCAACACAAGTGAGAATCAAGCCAACTGTTGTTTGTTTATACTTCAACTTGCAGCGCTTCGTTGTAAAGATGGAAACAAACAACAACAACAAAAAAAAACATACTTATACGGGCAAAAACCATACAGGATTCATTCGGCAGCGACTTGATAGTGAGGTCCTTTACCCAGCCACATAGAAAAAAGTTGTAAGCCTCCATACTCTTCCACGCTTTCATCTGTTTTGCGGTGTAGAAGGACGTCTGCAACACCAGATAGTTCGAGATGTCGGGGAACTTGACTGCAGGGTAGTTTTCGAGATCGTATGACAAATCCTTCTTTCCCAGACTGTAGGGGTCGATTCCATTGCACACAGCAATCTTCTGAATATATCTAAAGTGAGCAGTGGCTTCTAGATTACGAGCATACTCTGATAAGTTATCGCTAGTTGTTTGTACTACGGCAGCCTTGAGACCACCAGCTATTTCACTTCCGGTAAAACCGCTAAGAAAAGTCTCGTGACTGAAACCCAGCAATAAGCAATAGTGGTCCTGAGCAGTCTACTGCTTGGGCCCCTAAAAAGAACAGAAAGTCTCATCGCAGAATTTTTTTTTTAACTGCCTGGACACAGTAACGTACACAGACACACACCTGTGCGGACAAAGCTGCTGAGCGTCTCCACACAAGTGATCAGACTTCTTCTGATAATGAATCCAAACACAGCGATCCAGTGCTTCCGAAAACACCGAAGCAAAGCATCCAGACTCCACGGAGGCTTCATGTACACCACCTACAAAGCACATATATATATACACACACACGTTACTTAACAAAACATAAATGTACAGGTATAAACATCAAAACGAAGTGTATGAGCACAGATTCAACACAGTTTGACAAACATTATTATTTTTAACCACTGTTGTTTGCGTTGTTAAGGAGTGTGATGGGAAGGATTGGGTCACTGGATGACAGTAGTATGAATGAGGGAGTGTGTGAGAAAATGTGAGATGTTTAGATTTGGGGTGTAGGGCAAACCAAACCATATTTCATTTGTCTAATCTAACTGATGCACAGCTGCAATTTTAATTTCATTTAATCTGATAATTTCTGTAAACGGGATGGAATAAAAAGCTCTAACGGCTCCAGTAAACAAACATGATGGTAAATGGGTGTAAATATATGAGTAGCTGGATTATGCTCATAAAATTATTCTCTGGTCAAGAACTACAAACAGCCTGTCCACTTTCACACAATATAATCAGATCAGTTCAGTCAGTTTCACACAATAATAAGTAACATCCGAGCCATTCCAGGCAAAGGGTGGCGCTTTAAAATCCAGAGGTTGTTATTGACAGTAGGAGAAATGATCACTTCTTGGAAATTTATTATCCACTGAACCAGGTAAACCTTACACTACCGTTCAAAAGTTTGGGGTCACCCAGACAATTTTGTGTTTTCCATGAAAAGTCACACTTTTATTTCCCACCATAAGTTGAAAAATGAATAGAAAATATAGTCGAGACATTTTTCTGGCCATTTTGAGCATTTAATCGACCCCACAAATGTGATGCTCCAGAAACTCAATCTGCTCAAAGGAAGGTCAGTTTTATAGCTTCTCTAAAGAGCTCAACTGTTTTCAGCTGTGCTAACATGATTGTACAAGGGTTTTCTAATCATCCATTAGCCTTCTGAGGCAATGAGCAAACACATTGTACCATTAGAACACTGGAGTGAGAGTTGCTGGAAATGGGCCTCTATACACCTATGGAGATATCGCACCAAAAACCAGACATTTGCAGCTAGAATAGTCATTTACCACATTAGCAATGTATAGAGTGGATTTCTGATCAGTTTAAAGTGATCTTCATTGAAAAGAACAGTGCTTTTCTTTCAAAAATAAGAAAATTTCAAAGTGACCCCAAACTTTTGAACGGTAGTGTACCTTCCTTAGTAAGTAAATCTCTCAAAATGTGTCTTTACAGCTCCTTCTGAAGCTGTGTTTTGAAACTAGAGGAGCTCACAAGAATACTATAGCTTTTAAGTAAAATGCTAATAATGAAAAACATGATGTTAGCGTTATGCAACCGAGATGAAATCCATCATAAAAGAGTTTATCTTCCAGACTGTTCATAGAAACAAGACGTTTACAAGAAACAGGTGGAACAAACCAAGGTTATAGGTTACACAGGAACAGTGAAGTGTTTATGTTTAAGCCAAGGTCACCTCGAGCCATAGCTCTCCAAATGCAGCCTTCATCTCTTCCTCCAGGATGGCAGACAGTGCACTCTGCAGGCTGCTCTCCAGCATGGACACACACTCGCTCAGTTCTCGCTCAGTCTCCTTCTTCCTTCTCGCCTCGTCCTCTTGACATGGCCTTTGTGTCTTCTCTGCTTCAACAAATGACAGATGAAACAACTAAGGAGTCATGAAGAGCGTGTAAGATGGGAGCGAGTGCTCCAGTAGAAAGCCTTGTGCAAAATCAGTCTTCGCTTGAGACTCTGTACACATACAGTATGAGTGAATGAAATATGGAGTGTGTCACCTTCTTGATGTTGCTTAATGTGTGCCGCATCTGGATAAGCAGCAGTCTGTCCACAGCGTTGGTGAAAGTGCTCAGGGTTTACTTTGGCCTGCTCCTGTAGATCGGCTTTACTCAGGGCCTTGACTCCACTCAGGAGAGCTTTATTGCACAGGTTCTTATCGTTGCTATAATGAAATGGCAACAATGAAAGAAAGCAAGTCAAAAAGTGAGAAAGAGTCCAAATGAATGCAAAAACAGTTATATAGCTAAACCTGAGCCAGTGGATAATCTTATCTGGACACTGTACATTTGTATCTAAGAAGAGCTGCTGGAATCATAAAGACTACCCCAGGACTCTTATTCATAATATGCTCATACTTCAGTACTGTTTAACTTTTAGAATGATTTACAACAGCACAATCCGATGTCAAGGCTGCTATTTAAACATAAACAGAGCTAAATAAAACATTTGTGACAACCCTTGTTAATACTAAAGATCAATTCACACCAGACACAGGTATGAGCATGTTGTAGAAATACCTCAATCAATTCCATTTTATTTTATTTTTCCTCACTTATGCCAAGTTCTTGAACGAGATTTATTCCATTCATTATTAAACATTAAACAGGTAATAACGCTCCGTCTCTCTCACAAGAAATATAAATTAACCTGCTCATAACTGATTACTAGTAATTGTGTCACTGTCTATTGTTAAACGCGTCATACAAGTAACCAAGGACGTCCAGGAGGAGCAAATCAGTTTCGTAGTTAAAACGAGGTCTTTTGTTCCAGTCATGATCAAGATGTCCTCCTGAACAATTCTGAGGCTTGAATGTACAGCTTACGTGCACAGCATAATAGTGGCCTCTGGATACAGTGCCTTATACTGCAAACAGCACTGCAGCACTCGGTCATCATTATTCACGGAGTTCAGCCCGCCTGAAACAATGTTAACAAACGGCGCCATCAGCTGGTGAGCTGCTGCAAGCATTCATTTTTGTCTAAAAAACAATAAAAAAAAACACAAAAATCAGCAGCTCACAGGCAGCTTGAGACACTTGCTGCATGGACTGGCCCCAGAGGCGTGGCTCCTGGTTCTTCAGACAGGTGTAGATGTAGTCGACAGCAGGCCGGGCTTTGCTTTCCACATTCTTTGACAGTTTCCCGCTTTTCAACGAATCCAGCTCCTGTAGAACCACCCAGGGAACCAGCAGCGTCGGGAAGCCCAGAGCTGCAGCACAACAAGAACATCAACACACAGATGTAGTTAACCAGTTAAACCTGATCTTTTTGATTAAAATCTGAACGATCACCTGTTCACCATGTACTACAGCTATGAAATCTTTCACTCATCTTTATTGAGGAATTTAACACCACTCACTCCCACCTGCAAAAAACTAAGTAAAATTTCCTCGTAATGATGAGTTTTATTGGTTATATCAAATAAGTGTGTGGACTAGAATGTCCTGAGAAAAACTAAATCCGTCTATCAGTCTGTACTGACAATTCTAGATGTTTTTAGAACAATATTTGGAAATACAGGTAATACCAAAGCCCTGTTTATGTTTAATTAGCAAACTTGAGCATATGTCCCTTTTTTTTTTTACCTCCAATTCCATGGGATCTAATTTTCTTTACAAAGTCCAGGTGGCTGAGGAGAACATTGGTGTCCAGCACGACGAAGATATCCTGCTGCTGCTTCTGACCTGGAGATGTCACACATATGTAACAAACATGTATGAAACAGCAAAGAGCTCGCTAACATGGATATATTTTGATTTGGTCTAATAATTTGTGCATGTAAGTACAATAGAGTCCAACAGAGTACTGTATGCTCAAACATACTTGTACACACACATTTTACGACTTAATGTTTAAAAGCTAAGACAAAATCAACTTTTCCTGTTCTTGAAAATCTTTTGTAAGAAACTGCTGTTCAAATAACATTTGCTTGTTTGTGACACAATGTATTTAATTCAAACTCGACCCCATTGTACATTTCATGCACACCCATTTACCCAGTGGTGACATTACTGAGTGCAATGGTGGCGCTATCTTCAGGCGGGTCTACGTCCATGCTGGTCAGTTCCCCATAACTCTTCTCTACATTCACATGTAGTTGTCTGTTAGACCGGGCCAGGTGCAACTCTTCAACTATCTGCATCTATGGTTGTGATGCAACAATGTGACATCCCAATACACAAAGTCTTCATTGTAAGGCATGAGCAATTCCATAAAACTTACCTCATAATCATCATCAGTAGTTTCTCTGCACTCAGGAGAAACATCATAACAACTCACCTGAAAAAGAATGCGCTTCTTTTATGAATAAGTTCCAAGTCTGAATTAACTTACTTTATGCATCATTAAAAGTGATATGTATATCTTTTTTTTTAAAGCACAAACTTTTTCTTTTAATTATGGAAACCCAAACTTAATTGTAAACACTTTATATTAAAAAAAAAAAACTTTTTTGTACCATCTGTAAATACAACCCCAGTGTGGGAAATAAGGAATTTTAAGCAGACAGACAAGTCAGAGGACAGACAAGTCTGAAACGTTGTCTGCCGGTCCAAATTTCAGTCTGTCTGAATAACGGCCCAAAGGAAAGCTGAAGGGCTTTAGATGCCTGGAGAACTATTTCCAGGCACATTTTTGTGATCTTCAGAGGCCAAATTGCATTCGAAATTAGTTGCTAATTACACCACAAATTGAATATAATTTACAAGAAAATGTCAGAAGATTCAAGAAAAACATGATTAAAGTTCTACCCAAGAAAACAGTAGCACACACAGGTTAGTTCCATGTCTAGAAAAAAAGGGGGCAAGGATGTTCCAGTTGGTTACAACTTACTAGTACTCATATACAGGTACTATAATAACGCTCATGAAACATTATGTCAACAATTACTACTTTTTTCTACCATGTTTATAATAAGTCTATAAGAAATTTAGTAACTAACAATACAACTCTTCTTACATAACCGAGTTAAAATTTTGAATACAAGATTCCAAGTAACACCGTAACAAAATGACTTTTAAAATGATTTAAAACTAGACACGGTAATAGTTGGCATTCAGACTAAAATCTGCTGGACTCGAACTTAGAAAATAGAAGAAAATAAAAACTCCATTAAAATATAAACCTACATCATACAAAGCACATGGCTATGACCGTCATTCTTATTATGAATAAAAAGTGTACATAATAATAACAACGAAACCATTGATTGGCAGTTTATCACTTAACATAATACTGTACTGCAAAGTTTCATGTAAACTGAACTCTTAATCAACCAACTGGATCAAATCAAATACTGTTAACTCAAAAACACTAGTTCAACTACACTGTGCAATAAAAACAACAGTTAATACTGAGTGTATTATTATTGCCACTTGAGGAGAGGGAGGTGCCTGTAAATTTTGGAGGGGCCAAGTTATGAATTTGGTGGCCAAGTTATGAATTTTTAAATCCCCACGTGCATGAGTGGCTGGAGCTAGGGCTTGTGCTAAAGCTTTCCGCGATCCCCGCTTGCTTCTGGGTTTGTTTGAAAGGTCTCGGGGAGAGGGATGTGCCTGTAAATTTTGGTGGGGGCTAGGACCATCGGTGGCTGAGCTATGAATTTTTAAAGCTGGCTCGAGCCAGGGCTCATATTAAAGTTTTCGGCGAGTAGTGTTCATGTGGGGGTTTCAGGGGCAAATAATGGGCCGAGGCGGTGTCGTAGCAGGCCTTGCCTGTGCTGATTCGAAAGGGCTCGGGGACAGGGGAGGTGCCTGTGACTTTTGGCTTTGCCAGGGCCATCGGTGGAAGAGTTATGAATTTTTTAATTCGGGCCCACGGGAGCCCCCGTTTCACAGGCCGTGTTACACGAGCCCTAGCTCCAGCCACTCGCGCACACAGGGATTTAAAAATCCATAACTCAGCCACCAAAGGTCCTAGCCCCGCCAAAATTTATAGGCACCTCCCTCTCCCCAAGTGGCACACTAAATAAGACAATAATAATACACTCAGTATTCACTGTTGTTTTGGGCAGTGGCTAGACTTAGCTTGGCAGCTGGTCTAGAATGGAGAAGTAAGGCAACTACTTCCCTCCACTAGCCTGGGTGGACACCTTGGGCCAGTGTTGGTACACCCATGCCTCCCTTGGCCAGGGATACAGCCTCGGTGGATCTGTTACGTCAACTTGGTGACTTTTCCGGCAACTGGCGGTCTTGCAAGTCAACTCGGCTGCAGCTCCGGTAGTAGGCAGCGCTGGTGTCAACTCAGCAACTGTTCTGGCAAACACAATGGGTATTTCCTGCGACCGTGTCAGCACTGCTGTCCCATCAAATTCCAAGAAGTACTCACCAAGGGACACTATTTTGTGCCGTTAGTGTCGACATTCTTAGGCACAGCCTCACAATTTTTATGAGAGGAGTTTATCAAGAGCTTCAAGAGATAATGCTACTGCATTCGAGGAACCGATGCACCACGATCTATGGCAGTGGTGGAAAATAAGCGAAGTCCATATGATAATGTTACAGCATCCAGGATATCGAATAGAAAAGTTCCTCTCAAGAGTAGAAAGTAGCTTCTGAATCTAGCAGCATGGAACATCCACATCACCAATGATAGCGATACAATCATCAGATCTGAACGAGCTAGGCTATCATCTGTAAAGAACTTGAAAAGTCAGGGATAGACATCTGTGCAGTGAGTGAGGTTAGATGCCTGGGCTCTGGCAACATCAAGGAGAAGAGTCACACTATCTTTTGGAGCAGTGGCGAAGACAGAACTGCTGGTGTTGGTTTTGCCATTTCCAACAACTTTGACCATATAAATCGAGTTCCTGTAAAAGATAGGTTAATGACTGCCCGCGTCCCACTCATGGATGGGAACTGCCTCACACTTATAAGTGTATATGCTCCCACTATGCGGCGGTCATCAGTCAAGAGAGAGAGTTTCTATGAAAGGCTTGGTGAATGTATTGTGAAAGCCAAAGGGGACAGCATAATTGATCTGGGAGATTTCAATGTTCGCATTGGGAAGGATTGGGAATCTTGGCCATCCATCATTGGAAAGCATGGAGTAGGTAAAATGAACTCTAATGGCTTGATGCTGTCGGAATTTTGCACCTGCTTCGAACTGTCGGTGATGGGAACCAAGTTCCAACTCAAGAACCACCTTAAGAATACCTGGCAACATATGCGATCCAAACATTGGCACCAAATCGATCACGTGCTTGCCGACAAAGAAGCCAAGAACTTTATCAACGTGACAAAGATCAATCCCGCAGCTGACTGCTTCACAGACCACAAGGCTCCTTACATGCAAATGTTTGATAGTGGTCAAGAAGAAGAAGAGGAAAGGGATGAGACCTCCATCAAGGTTAGACACAACAATGAATGCAGAGAGGAAAGAGAAGTTGGAGAGGTTTCTGGATGAAGAACTCCAAGATTGTGAAGAATCTTGGGACAGTCTGAAAGAACTGCTTCAAAGTGCAACCAAACGTTTTTGGTAAGAAAAAGAAGAGGAGCGAAGACTGGTTTGATGACCAAGATGCAGAGATTCAGATTCTCCTTAAAGACAAAAGAATCCGTGGTAACAGGAAAGCACTTCAAAATGAGATCAGGAGACTTAAGAATAAATGGTTTCAGCAAAAAGCAGACGAAGCAGAGAAGTATGCAAGGGAGAAAAACCTCAGACAGAGCTCTATGCTACGAAGCCAAAAACCCTCAATCCAGTAAGAACAAAAAGTGGTGAGCTCCTCTCCTCTTCACATGACATCAAGGAGAGATGGATTGAACATTTTGACGAGCTTTTAAACCAACCCACTGATGTTGATTTGAGCATACTGGACGAGCTGGAACAACGTCCATTTGATGATGTCCATTTGATGAGGAGTTTGATGATCCTATTACCATGGAAGAGGTGATGACTGCTGTCAAGAATACCAAACTCAAGAAGAGCTCTGGTCCAGATGGTATAATTCCTGAGGTACTCGTGCATGGTGGACAAACTCTGATATCATTCTTGTTCACTATCTCCAATCTGTTTTGGACATCAGCAAATCTGCCAGCAGACGTGATTGACGCCATTATCTGCATTCTATTTAAAAAGGGCGATTGCAGTCACTGTGACAACTACCATGGCATATCTTTGCTTAGTGTGGTTGACAAGGTATTCTCTGACATCGTGTTACAGCGTCTTCAACGACTTGCAGAGTTAGTTTATCCTGAATCTCAGTCTGGCTACAGAGAAGGTTGAAGCACAATCTATGGCATCTTCATCTTACGTCAAATTATGGAAAAGTATAGAGAACAGCGTCAGAATCTGCACATTGCCTTTATTGACTTCACTAAGGCATTTGATTGCATGAATCGAGAGTTCCTCTTCAAGATCCTGAGTAAGCTTGGATGCCCTCCCAAGTTTGTTTGTGTCATCAAGAAGCTCTACTCTGGAGTGCATGCTAGATTGCATATTGATGGAGAACTGTCCAAGCCACCCGAATACAACAGTGGCGTCAAGCAGGGCTGTCAGCTTGCTCCAGCTCTGTTTGGAATATATGCCGCCATCATGTTGTACCTTACTTTTAAGAACATAGGTCCTCAGAGTTCAGCATCAAGATCTGTTTCAGATATGACGGTGATTTATTTGACCTGCGACACCTGAAATCCAAGACCAAGATTCTCACCAGTTACATAAGAGAAGCCCAGTACGTGGAGGACATTGAGATATTTACCAATGATGGCACAGCTCTACAGCTTTTGTTGTCTGCCTACAGCAATTTGTCAAAGAAAATGGGCCTCCGGATTAACATCAAGAAGACAGAAACCATGAGTGTAGGTGAACAGGTTGATTTCTACAATGATGGACACAAGTTAAAGAGAGTAGACCACTTCAAATATCTTGGTAGTCGTGTCACCAAAGATTGCAAGTTAGACGCAGAAATTACTGCATGCATTCAGGCTGCCTCATGTGCAATGGGAACACTAAGGGACAGGGTTTTCAACTGTAGAGACCTGACTGTTGCAACAAAGCTCAAGGTATACAATCAGTGTGTCATCCTGCTAATGATGTATGGAAGTGAGAACTGGATTATATACAGTTACCACATCAGGCTTCTCAGGACTGTCAACAACGGCGTTTGAGATCTATACTCAAAATCAAATGAAACCACTACATTACAAACGACGAAGTACTGACTTGTGCCAACACCAAAGATATCGAGATCATTCTCATCCGGAACAGGCTTTGTTGGATGGGTCATGTATCACGCATGCCAGACAAGTGGCTGGCGAAGACACTTCTCTATGGTGTTCTGGAAGAGGGCTCCAGGAGACTCAGGTCACCCTCTTCTGAGATACAAAGACACTTTGAAGGACATCCTAAAGCGTGGTGGTGTATTAGATTCGTGGAGTGATGCAATGGTTGACAGACTAACGTGGCGGGGGCTAATCGCGTGCGTTAGCTGCAAAAGAGACGAGGACAGAAAGCTCTCTAATAAGGAGAAAAGGGAAAGATGGCATGCGAAGAGAGATGAAACTAATTGATGAACTGGCTTATTTTCTTTTATCCATATTTATTGCATGATGTCCGTATCAGGCTTGAGGTGTTGTTGTTGTTGTTACGGCATAAATGTATTCGCTCAGTGTAACACTTGGAAGAAAACTGGAAGTAGGTTAGACCCATATCTTTACAATTTTTTTTATGGGCCATCCGGTTTGATGCTTTAGAAATACAGACGGACACATTCAAATTATTTTTTAAATCGGCCATCCGATCCGATGTTTTTGAAATACAGACTGACAAATGCGAAAATTACCAGTCAACGTCCACTGGTCCAGCCTTATTTCCTCCACTGCAACCCCAATTCCATAAATTTGGGACACTATAAAATGTAAATAAAAAACAGAATATAATGATTTGCAAATCTTGGAAGCCCTATATTTCATTGAAAATAGGACAAAGACAACATATCAAATGCTGAAACTAAGAAATTTAATCGTTTTTTGAAAAATACAGTGGTGCTTGAAAGTTTGTGAATCCTTTAGAATTTTCTATATTTCTGCATAAATATGACCTAAAACATCATCAGATTTTCACACAAGTCCTAAAAGTAGATAAAGAGAACCCAGTTAAACAAATGAGACAAAAATATTATACTTGGTCATTTATTTATTGAGGAAAATGATCCAATATTACATATCTGTGAGTGGCAAAAGTATGTGAACCTCTAGGATTAGCAGTTAATTTGAAAGTGAAATTAGAGTCAGGTGTTTTCAGTCAGTGGGATGACAATCAGGTGTGAGTGGGCACCCTGTTTTATTTAAAGAACAGGGATCTATCAAAGTCTGATCTTCACAACACATGTTTTGTGGAAGTGTATCATGGCACGAACAAAGGAGATTTCTGAGGACCTCAGAAAAAGCGTTGTTGATGCTCATCAGGCTGGAAAAGGTTACGAAACCATCTCTAAAGAGTTTGGACTCCACCAATCCACACTCAGACAGACTGTGTACAAATGGAGGAAATATGAGACCATTGTTACCCTCCCCAGGAGTGGTCGACCAACAAAGATCACTTCAAGAGCAAGGTGTGTAATAGTTGGCGAGGTCACAAAGGACCCCAGGGTAACTTCTAAGCAACTGAAGGCCTCTCTCACATTGGCTAATATTAATGTTCATGAGTCCATCATCAGGAGAACACTGAACAACAATGGTGTGCATGGCAGGGTTGCAAGAAGAAAGCCACTGCTCTCCAAAAAGAACATTGCTGCTCATCTGCAGTTTGCTAAAGATCATGTGGACAAGCCAGAAGGCTATTGGGAAAATGTTTTGTGGATGGACGAGACCAAAATAGAACTTTTTGGTTCAAATGAGAAGCGTTCTGTTTGGAGAAAGGAAAACACTGCATTCCAGCATAAGAACCTTATACCATCTGTGAAACATGGTGGTGGTAGTATCATGGTTTGGGCCTGTTTTGCTGCATCTGGGCCAGGACAGCTTGCCATCATTGATGGAACGATGAATTCTGAATTATACCAGTGAATTCTAAACGAAAATGTCGGGACATCTGTCCATGAACTGAATCTCAAGAGAAGGTGGGTCATGCAGCAAGACAACGACCCTAAGCACATAAGTCATTCGACCAATGAATGGTTAAAGAAGAATAAAGTTAATGTTTTGGAATGGCCAAGTCAAAGTCCTGACCTTAATCCAATCAAAATGCTGTGGAAGGACCTGAAGCAAGCAGTTCATGTGAGGAAACCCACCAACATCCTGGAGCTGAAGCTGTTCTGTCCAGAGGAATGGGCTAAAATTCCTCCAAGCCGGTGTGCAGGACTGATCAACAGTTACCGGAAACGTTTAGTTGCAGTTATTGCTGCACAAGGGGGTCACACCAGATACTGAAAGCAAAGGTTCACATACTTTTGCCACTCACAGATATGTAATACTGGATCATTTTCCTCAATAAATAAATGACCGAGTATAATATTTTTCATCTCATTTGTTTAACTGGGTTCTCTTTATCTACTTTTAGGACTTGTGTGAAAATCTGATGATGTTTTAGGTCATATTTATGCAGAAATACAGAAAATTCTAAAGGGTTCACAAACTTTTAAGCACCACTGTATATGCTCCTTTTGATTTTGACATCAGCAACACATTTCAAAAAAAGTTGGGATGGGGCAAAAAAACAAAAGACTGAAGAAGTTATGTAATGCTAAATAAACCTAATTTGGTTAATTGGCAACAGGTCAGTAACATGCTTGGGGATAAAAAGGAGCATCACAGAGAGGCTGAGTCTCTCAGAAGTAAAGATGGGGAGGGGTTCACCGCTCTGTGAAAAACTGCGTGGGCAAACAGTGCGACAATTTAAGAATAATGTTCTTCAATGCAAAATCACAAGGAATTTGGGGATCACATATGGTACATACAACTCCAATTCTAAAAAAGTTGGGACGCTGTGTAAACTGTAAATAAAAACAGAATGCGATAATTTGCAAAATCATAGAAACCCTATATTCCATTGAAAATAGTACAAAGACAACATATGTTGAAACTGAGAAATTTTATTGGTTTTTGAAAAATATATCCTCATTTTGAATTTCATGGCAGCAACATGTTTCAGAAAAAGTTAGGACAGGGGCATGTTTACCACTGTGTTGCATCACCTCTACTTTTAAAAATGCTCTGTAAACATTTGGGAACTGAGGAGACCAGTTGCTGTAATTTTGACAGTGAAAGGTCCCATTTTTGCCCGATACACAATTTCAGTTGCTGAACAGTTCAGGGTCTCCTCTGTCGTATTTTGTGTTTCATAATGCACCAAATGTTTTCAATGGGAGACAGGTCTAGACTGCAGGCAGGCCAATTTAGCACCCAAGCTCTTTTACTATGGAGCCATGCAGTTTTAAATGTGCACAAAGTGGTTTGGCATTGTCTTGCTGAAATAAGTAAGGCCTTCCCTGAAAAAGACATTGTCTGGATGGCAGCATGTTGCTCCAAAATCTGTATATATCATTCAGCATTAATGATACCTTCCCAGATGTGCAAGCTACCCATGCCATGTGCACTAATGCCCCCCCATACCATCAGAAATGCTGGCTTTTGAACTGTGTGCTGGTACCAAGCTGGATGGTTCTTCTCCTCTTTAGCCTGGAGGACACGGTGTCTAACAACTTTATGTTGTATATATACGTATAGAATAGAATAGAAATCTATGGGAAAAGTCTGTAACGCCAAAGATGGCAGTTGTATGCACATATTCCACCCATCACCCACAAAAGGCAATCATCTATTGAACCGGGAAATATTAACCCAATCATGTTGTTATAGGGCAGCACGGTGGTGTAGTGGTTAGCGCTGTCGCCTCACAGCAAGAAGGTCCTGGGTTCGAGCCCCGGGGCCGGCGAGGGCCTTTCTGTGCGGAGTTTGCATGTTCTCCCCGTGTCCGCGTGGGTTTCCTCCGGGTGCTCCGGTTTCCCCCACAGTCCAAAGACATGCAGGTTAGGTTAACTGGTGACTCTAAATTGACCGTAGGTGTGAATGTGAGTGTGAATGGTTGTCTGTGTCTATGTGTCAGCCCTGTGATGACCTGGCGACTTGTCCAGGGTGTACCCCACCTTTCGCCCGTAGTCAGCTGGGATAGGCTCCAGCTTGCCTGCGACCCTGTAGAACAGGATAAAGTGGCTAGAGATAATGAGATGAGATGTTGTTATACTGATGCCAGCACACAATTGTGCATGTGTAGGACAAGTGTAGCAACCTTGTAGTAACCTATGCATGCATAGTAGAATTATAACCTGTGGGAAAAAATATTTTTAAACCTCAATTTGGGGCAAAGTCACCAAACCTTTCAAGTAATATTTATCTGATTTGACTGGTGATACTATACATACAGTGTTTATGCTCCAATGGGCATTGAAAGTGCCGTTATGCCTCTCTCCCCATTCATTTAGATCAGAGCCTGAGCTCATCACTCTGAAATAACTACCTGGAGGTGTTTCCATGACGGCTGCCGACTGAAGAGACTTGCCCATAAGGACTTTGAAATTACCCGTGTTGATAACCGTGTATGTATCTGGATGTAACTTACAGGATGTGTGACCTGCATATAGGTTTGGTTTTGGTAAATGGTATGAGAGTATTTTATGTCTCTGGGGCATCAGAATGTGTTAGGATTCCCGCAGACTTTCTGTCTTTGGAGCATCAGATGTGTTAGGATTCCCATTTCTGTAGCCACAGTTATCTATAGGGAAATACCTTTGGTCTGGTCAGGCTGCAAAATCTTCCCTTTGATCCATTGTTAGCTAGTTTAAAAAGACTACTCTCCCTTTTCAATATTTTATGGGCCTAACACACACACAACTGTTTTTAGCTTGCTACAATCATTTTTGAGATCATGGTGAAATTATTATTTAGCATGAATTTATGATTGTTATACTCAAGAGGTATTTTAACATTAAGCTCCTTTAATCTGAGCCTAAGTACACTTTGAGTTTAAATGTTTAGAGAATCATGTGAGTGAGTGAGTGAGTGAGTGAGTGAGTGAGTGAGTGAGTGAGTGAGTGAGTGAGTGAGTGAGTGAGTGAGAGATCGTGTTCTCCACCACTGATTATTATTGTAAAGGCATTTCGCGTGACAAACACAGACTCATCATTAAGTAGTAAAACCCTTAAAATGCCATATGGTAAATGTGAAGTCTGTTTTCTTTTGAAAAAATAGTGGGAAGTATGCCAATGAAAAGCCCCACGTTGGGCAGCCAGTCAGAAGTGTGTGTTTTAAACAAAGAGATTCCTTTTACGATGATTTTAATAGGAGCTGCCATTTTGTTTTGGGGTCTAGGATGGGTCTCCCAAAGAGGGGCTCAACTGAAAAACTAATGGAAGAGAACTTACTCCAGTGTTTGTCCAGGAATCACTCAGCACTTGCATTGGTTCTGTACAATAAAAGCATTTTAAGGAAACTTCTTTCATGTAAGTATATTTTTTGGCTACTTCTGAGGTACAGACTTCCATGACAACAGCAGATTTAGGGACAAGTCTGGTGCCAAGGAAGGCATCCACTGAAGAGTAGAGAGTCCAGTTAACAGGATGGTGAGACAATCTACCGGCCCTTGAGGGGGATTGCTCAGCACAGATTTCTGAGGACCTTCTGAGGACAGATTTCCTTCTCAACTTCAGTGGTACAGTAAGATGGACAATTATACCAACCATTGATCCACTGATAACATTTAAAGACTGCACTCAGGGACATTAAAGGGTTATTTTATGTGCACAATTTATTTTAATTTTTTATTTTGGTGATAATTTTGTGTTGTATTTAAACAGTAAGCATTTGAACTGCAGTTTATGTGTTCAATACACATTCATGCAAATTTATCCTGGTGTTGAGCCTCCTTACCGCTATTCAAGCCTTGGGCTCCTGCCAGGATGTGTCCAGTTTGATCTGAATATTCTGATTTCTATTAAGACTGCCATTCCTGGGTTAACTGACTACTTTATGATTGGAGTTTGCACCTAAGAAGTGGTATTTGCTCTGCTTTATGAATGTACAAAATTGTATGACTTACATGTTCCATTAAAGCATTACTGCTGCTTGGGGCACTCGTCTCTTTTGTTCCACTCAACTGCAGTAGCTGGACAGGAGGAGAACAGGAAGGAACTGGAGAAGGAAGCTCTGTAGGTCTTGGTTTAGTGTGTTCAAGGGTAACCTTCATAGATTGAGAGTCTGTTGTTTTAGGAGAGCACGTACTGGTGACGGGAGACTTTTTAACATTTTCCCAACTAGCTGTGCTTGCACGTGCCTTCACAACACTAGACTTCTTTGAGATCTTGAAAGAGATTGGAAGCGAAGGAACACATGATGACGGCTCTTCTCTGGAAGTAGGGGGATTACAGGACACTGAGT
Organism: Neoarius graeffei; assembly: GCF_027579695.1. Classification (NCBI taxonomy): domain Eukaryota; kingdom Metazoa; phylum Chordata; class Actinopteri; order Siluriformes; family Ariidae; genus Neoarius; species Neoarius graeffei. The sequence goes on from NC_083570.1 coordinate 21,916,349, forward strand.
GTCCCTTACCCTGCGTTTTCGGTCTGACATTTTGCGTAAAGGTGGAAGCTGGATGTTTAGACTCTTTAGATGAGTGCTTGCTCTGACATTTCTCATGACTGCTGCATTTCCATTCTGAGATATGCTCTTCATTTGACTTCCTGTACCCCCTCTCCACTAACTCCTTTCTCTCTCGCCTGACATCAGCCTGTTCTTTGTTGGCACTTCGTTTGGTCACTGGGTAATCATCCTCTTTTGATGCCCTTCTTTTCATGAGTTTCTTCCTCTTTTCTTCAGCCTCAGCTGCTCTCTTTTCAGGCTCCTCTGAAGAAGACCTCAGCTTTCCTCGGGTTTTACTGCACTCATCCCATTCTTTGGTTGGGACTTCAGAAATTTTGCTGTTGGAGCTCCTTGTTGAGGTAGATGTATAATGTCGTGAGGAAGAGTGCTTCAGTGAGCTGCGCAATGCCCTGTGCTCATGGCCATGAGAGTCTTTGTTTACCTCCAATTTCACCTTCATACTTTCTCCATCTGATTTTTTGTGCATCCCACTTTTTGCAGCGATTTCCCTCGGTGATCGTGGACAATCAGTGCTTTCACTGTCAAAATAAAGACATTTCTGGGTCAAATGAAACAGCAAAAATGATATTCGGCTATTACAAGGATACGTAAGAAATAAAAAATGATGGGGCATGCTTTTATAGGAAAATAAACAGTGCTGTGCTGGTGGTGTGATCCCATTACCACTCCAAAGTCAATCATTTTCCAATAACAGCACATCTTAGTGTTTTAGTCTTCTTTATCCCACAGCAATTTGTCAGTGATTACAATTGTACATTTATTAACAATGAACACTTCTTAATCAATTTGGGTGGGTGTCCATATAGCTTTATTTTAGTGCCAGCATCTTTTTTTTTTTAAAACATTCCCAATGAGGAGAGCGGGTATGCGACCACATACGGCCACCTAGAGACAAAGCGCTGCACCCAGCGCATTTTTTCAGAGTGCTCCACCGTTTTTTGTGCAGCTGCTCTGAGTGCTTCGAGTTGAAAATCTCTGACCTATTCAGAAAGGCGCTGGTGTCGTCACTGTCACTCATTTTCAGGCAACCAATCATACGGTGGCTCCTTGGTGCTGCATGTAACGGGCCCAACACATAATTGTGGCCACATCTTGGATTTAATGTTTACATCTGGTATACTGACATAAGTATTCATGATCTGTGTATCTCTTTATATTATTATAACTTTTATTGTCAAAGTCTCTTCTGTCATCAGAAATGTTGGTCGTTGTTTGTGAATTGTAAACGTGGACACTGCCACAAAATTTTCTTCTGCCTTTTCTGTATCTAGCTCTAGCCTCATGGCTGTGGATTCAGCTGACACTCCACAGCAGGTAGGTAAATTGAATAAGTTGTATGTTTCAATTTTAAACCCTGTTGCCATTTTCTGAACTAAGTCAGGAACAGAACACGAGATCCCCTTGGATTAGTGAAGAGATCCGTCTGCTGAGGAGAAAATGAAGGAAGGCTGAAAGAGCTTGGAAAGCTACTAAACTGACCATGCATCTTGAACACTTACATGATATTTTAATTTCTTATAATGCCGCTGTTAAGACTGCCAGGACAGAGTATTTCTCACAACTTATTAATGCCAGTAGGCACAACCCTAGGTATTTATTTCAAACTATTAATGACCTTGATAATCCTGTTCAACAAAGAGCAGTTTCTAGCACTATTACACATTAAGATTTCTTCATTTTTTTAGTAGTAAAGTTTACAAAATCAAGAGTTCTGTTGTGTCCTCAGTCTTACAGTTAGGCAGAATGTGTAGAAAGGTTCTTATTGAGTTCATTTAGGCCTATTCCTAGGCTTATTTCTGAGCATGAACTCACTGAAATACTGCATCTGCTTAAAACAGCATCTAGTTTTGTAGATGTAATACCCACTACACTACTCAAAAGAAGTTAGTGATGTAGTAGCCCCAACTCTTTTATCTATTCTGTAAGGTTCCTTGGCCACTGGTGTGGTTCCTATCTATTTTAAAAATGCTGTGGTACATTCTTCACTCAAGAAACTTAACCTTGACCAGTCAGACCCAAATAATTATAGGCCCATCTCCATACTCTCATTTCTATCTAAAAAAATTTGTTAGAGAAAGTCATAGCCAAGCAGGTACTGGAGGTAGCAGAGTCCAATAATGTTTTTGAGAAATTTTAATCCAATTTCAGAAATAAACGTGGCATAGAAATAACGCTCCTCAGGGTTACAAATGACATTTTAATAAATTAAGATGCTGGGAATAGCTCTGTGTTAATTATCCTTGATTTAAGTGTTGTGTTCGATACCATCAATCATGACGTCATGATCAGTAGATTAAAACAATGGGTGGGAATATCAGGAACAGCACCAGCCTAGTTTTCCTCCTATTTATCAAAAAGAAATTCTGCTGTTATTGGTAGTAAGGAGCTTTCCTCCTCCCCCATGTTTACATGTGGAGTACTTCAAGGCTCAATTTTAGGTCTGATTTTATTTTCTCTATATATGCTCCAAGACATGTCATCCGTTGATATGATATTAACTTCTACTGTTATGCTGATGATTTACAGCTCTGCCTGGCTCTGGATCCCAATAATGTGGCTAACATAGCAATTCTTCTCACCTGTATTAATGACGTGAGAAATTTAATTTCCTATAACTTTCTTCAGTGTAACATGGACAAAACAGAGATTTTAGTAACTGGCCCACAACTGAACATAGCTCATGTGAAACAGGTCTTTGGTTCACTGGCACAAACTGTTGGCATGAACAGTTTTGCACTCAAGTTTCCATCAATGAACAGTTTATAACTTCAACAAAACAAAGTTCATGTTGAAAGTATAATGAATTTTCTGGTTTCACAGTTATACTGACGATATAGGACACAGTTATAGAAGCGAGTTATTTATAATCATGTTGTTATCTCTTATCACCCAAACAAGGATGGGTTCCCTTTTGGGTCTGGTTCCTCTCGAGGGTTCTTCCTCGTATCATCTGAGGATTTTTTTCCTTGCCGTCGTCGCCACAGGCTTGCTCATTGGGGATGAGTGAGGGATAAAATTAGCTCAGGTTTGGAGTCTTTAATTTTCTGGAAAGCTGCTTTGCGACAATGTCTACTGTTAAAAGTGCTATACAAATAAACTTGACTTAAACCACTATCTAGGAATTTAGGGGTGCTCTTTGACGCCAGCTTAAACTTTGAACCTCATGTTAAACTAGTATAATTGGGCTTTTATCAGTTAAGAAATATTGCAAAGGTTAGATCAGCTTTATCCTTTCAAGACACGGTATAAGTCATACGTTTTTAGTACTTCTCGTCTGGAATACTGGAATGCTTTATTTGCTACATGCAGCTCTTCCATTGCTTGTCTCAAGTTGGTACAAAATAGTGCAGCCATACTACTTACAAGATCAAGGGTTCATGAGTGTATTACCCCAACTTGGTTCCAGTTCACTGGCTACCAGTTAAATTCATAATTTATTTTAAAATTTTGTGAATTATTTTAAAGCTTTACATGGTTCAGCTCCAGAGCTTCTGGCTTTATTTTTAGTACCCTATTGGGACAACGGCCTGGGGAAACTGCCTTTAAAGCAGCGCATCGCTCCTCACACAGCCACTCTCACGGTGCTGAAGAGACAATGTGGCTATGGGGTGGAGCCCACTGACCACACACAGCTTGAGTGGCACAATCAGTGCCTGGATCCACCCTCCTCAAAGCAGCCTGGAGCATATAAAAAGGCATCATGCCGAACACAGGTTAGTCAGAGTGCTTCTACCAGAGAACTCATGCTCACTCTCCCTCCCTCTCTCTCTCTGCTCAGGCAACCTCAAGGATGCAGAAGACAAAGAGCTCGAGCCCTGTGGACTTTTCACCAGTGATCCAGGCTGTCACCAGACTGCCACCAGGACATGGCATAGCCAGCCCCTGCCAGTAACCTCATCTGGGCTCCTCGTCGCCTGCTCTGACTGCACTCACCTCAGCTCTCACTTCTCCTGCACTTCCCCGTTTTCCATTTAAACCACACACATTTTTGCACTGAAACTTGGGTTGTGTGTCTGTGCTCTCTCCCCCTCATAGCGCAAGTCCTACACTCGTGGAGAATACAGGTCTGAGCATGACACCCCCCTCCCCACAGGAGACGAACCTCCAGCAGCAGAAAAATAATACAGGAGCTTGCAAAAGGCCTACAAGTTGCACACCAGCGCCTCTCCTCTCCCCGGCTGCCTTCCAGAACCCCACCAAGAGGCCCTGCATCTGCTGCACAAGCTCACCCCCTCTGACAACATGGTATCCTATCTCTACATGTTTGAGCAGATGGCATATAGAGAAGGTTGGCCTAAAGAGGAATAGGCTCAGGCTCCACTCCCCACTGGGGAGGCCCAACTGGTCTACTTTAGCCTCCCACCGGTCATGGCAGACAAAGTACCTGCTCCTGAAAGAGCAGATACTGGGGTGCTGTGGGTTCCCTGTCTGCCAGGCCATAACACGGTTCCAGCGCTGAGTGGATTGGGCAGACGTCAACCCCATAACTAGATGGACTCACTGCTAAGAACCACAAAGCACTGGCTTCAGTCTGAGCAGCACTCCGCAATGTAGGTCATGGAGCAGGTCGCCATGGACCAGTTCCTCTGGGCACTACCCTCAAAGAGTGTATGGCCATCAGGATGTGGGTGCCCAAGACCCCCACTGAACTGGTGGGAGCCCTCATGTGTGCTTTGGTAAACCTAGACATTAAAAAACAAGAAGCTATAAGGCTATAAGGCAGGGAGCCACCAAGCCTCCAACTGCCATGTCCTGGGCCAACATGGGGGCCTGAAGGGTCAACATGGGGACCTGAAGGGTCAACATGGGGACCTGAAGGGTCAACACAGGGGCCTGAAGGGCCAACCACTGCCCCACACACCCACCTTCGCCCAATGACAAGCCCATGCCCACCACACCCAAGCAACCTCCCTCTGCCCCAGCCTGGAAGCCATGACTCACTGGCTGCATTGTCCACTCACCTTCCAGCCATCATCTACTAAGCACCCCTGTATGGGTAGAAGGCCAGCCAGTGAAAGCCCTTCTGGACTCAGGCAGCATCATCACGCTGGCCTATGGCTGCGGAGCACAGTGGTGCCATCAAGGTCACTTGCATGCATGGGGACACATGAGAGGTAGCCACCACCAACATCCGCATTGGGGATGAGATGGACAAGTGGAAATTGTCTGTAGGTGTGGTACCTGACCTCCCTGTCCCTCTCCTCCTAGGTCAGGACTGGTCTGGATTCCCAAGAGAACTGCTTGCTGCCAGGAGGATGAGGAGACGCCAGCCCTCATGGAGACCTCAGGACCACACCTCATCATCCCAAGACATGTGCCTGGCTGGGGGACACAGGGAAGCTGAGGACTGCGCTGCTGAAGGTGAGTCACACAATCTCTAATCCACTCTCTGTGTGTGTTTAAGCAGATGACATGTGACAGGAACTCTGAGCAGGAGCAGGATGAATGGCTGAAGAACTGCTGTAGGCAGGTGTGCTTTGTTGAGAGCGAAGAGCAGAAGCCAGGGCAGCCAACCCGCAGCTCCCACTTCCTGGTCCACCGTGGGTTGCTCTCAGGCTTGTAGTACTCGAGTCCGACTCATGCCCTAATTTTAAGGACTCCTGACTTGACTTGAGCACCGATGACTCAGACTTGGACTCATGCATTAAGTGTATTCAGACCTGTAAATTGGGGACTCGGATTTTTTCTTTATTTTTTGTAACATGCCATAATAATTTGGCATGAGGAATTTATATCTACGTTAATTTTTATACTAATTTCATGCAAGGGAATGTACATTCACCTGTTCATACATCATGCTCAGGAACAAACTAACATTAATGGTGCTAAAATGCATGGAGAGAATGCCCCTAAGATTGTCTACTTTGCTTATACAGACTTCTCGTGCAGTGGGAAAAATGCACTGCTACACGTTCCATATGTAGAAGAACTACTCAGGAGACGATGGGGATAACCTTGAACTTCAATCATCATTTGGCAAGACTACACCCAGAGAAGTAAGTAACACGCTATGTTCATTGCTCTGTTGATGGCGGGGCTTGCTTACTGAGCAATTAACTAGCCAGTGTTAACCCTCTTTCATGTTATTTGCCTTGTTGATAGAGGGGCTTGCCGAGTGATGAACAAGCTTTTTATCTGTAGCCTGACCAGACCACCTGAGGGTAGTCTGGGCTCCTTGCCACCTGCTCTGACCTGTTCCCTATTTTTCATTAAAACTACAAACATTTTTGCACTGAGACTTGGGTAGTTTGTTTGTGTTCTCTCCCCCTCACAGCGCAAGTCATACACCTATCAAAGAGCTAGACTCCTACATTCACCTGACCAAGGCTTACTTGTTGTTCCAAAGTCCAGACTATAGACCAAAGGCAATACAGCTTTCAGCTGACTCACTCACCATTTTTGTCTGATGTAAAAAAATAAATTATCATTCAGCATTTGTAGATGCTCTTGGTTCTTAATTGGTTTATGTCTTCACAATTATATTTATTCACTCAGTTTTTACATCCTATTTTTATCTTTATTTGATTGTAATATACCATTTGTAATTTACACATTTACTTTTTATTCATGTTTATTATTTATTTATATATTAAATCACCATCACTCTTCCTTTTATTTAGACATTTTCCTGGAATGCCTTTATTTAATTTTTTTTTAAATCATGATTCACTTTGTGCTTCCTGGCTTGAAAAGTATTATTATTACTACTCAAACAAAACATATTGATATTAGGGCTGTCAAGATGTGGCAACAGGGGCATGGTCAAGTGTCAGCTATGGATGGAGAGGAGGCAGGTAGAACCTGGCTCACCAGTGTCAGATTGCTGGAAGTCTGTGTGTCCCCTTTGTGTGTGTTTGTGGAGAGAAGCCAGTAACCAGAGAGAGAGAGAGAGAGAGAGAGAGAGAGAGAGAGAGAGGTGAGCAGACGAGCACAGTGTGTGTGCGCGCATGCCTAGTGTGAAAGAAAATGCTGAAAAGCGAAACTTAGCGAAAATAATATACACCTCGAGTTCTCACAAGTCTGTTTCTTAATTACATGTTTTGTGATTAAATGTAAATAATTGCATGCATCAGTATTTGTCGTGAGAAGCATTTAAATACATTAATTCTTTATGCAATCTGTAAAGTTTCCTATGGAGGAGGAGGCAGGATCAAGCACCATGAGGGCTCATCCATGACCTTGCCAGTGTCTACCAGATGCAACACCAAGCGCTTGTCAACATGTGCACAGAGCAGCATTTCCAGGCACTGCTCCAAGCCCAGCAGTAGGATCAGCAAGTGCTCCGGGGTCTGACTGAATTGGCAGGCACCCCAGCAGCAACAGCCATGGCAGTCTTGGGCTCACACCACGTCACCCCCACCAAGATGGGTCCACAGGATGACCCTGTGGTATTCATTGACTTGTTCGAGTAAGCCGTGGAGGTGTGGGGTTAGGTGGAAGCACAGTGGGTGGTCCAGCTACTGCCACCCTTGTTGAGGGATGCCCAGCTCACAGCCCAGCAGCTGCCCACCACTAACATGCTGGAGTACCCAGACCTCTGCAGCAGGTCAGACATTGTGCAGCAGCTCCGGGTGTTTGCTGAGGAGCATGGCACTGAGATGAGTCATCGACATGGTGGTACTGGAACAATTCATCGTCCAGCTACCAGTGGGAACAGCAGAGTAGGTCCAGTGCTACTGCCTGGCATTGCTGGATGAGATGATCCAGCTGCCCAGGAACCATTTTGGCAGCATTTCCTGTGGTAGGCAGGCACCCCACCCCTTCTCCCTCTCTATCTTGTCCTTTCCCTTCTCTCCCTGCTCACCTCCATCCCTAAACCAAGCGGGGGGGCTCCTCTGAAGCCAGTTCCCCAAAACCGGGCTCTCTCCCCTTTCATCTCCTTCTGTATCTGTCCCTTCTGTGTCTTTCTCCTCTTCCTGGACCTGGGTACTTCCAGGACCAATGACGTGTGATTGAGTTGGGGGCGTTGGTCCGGATCCCTGACACACCACAGGTCATTCGTGATTGAGCTGAGACAGATCACATACTCATAATTATCCAGGGGTGTACCTACCACACTTTGGCGGTTTCAGGATGCAATCAGACCACAATTCACCAATGCCTGGTTCAAGGCGAGGAACTGAGTAAAACACACTGGGTGAAAGTGAGACGTGTGCATGGGCATGGGTATCTCTGGTATCCATCCTAATTCAATATCGGACAGAAAAGCATAGTGTTGAGGTGGCAGTTAGTCCCTGCCTCACCCATCTGCTGATTTTGGGGACTAACTGGCCAGATTTAAAACATTAGTGAAGAGCATATTTGCAGATGAATCCTGCCATAATGTAGTGCAGAAGAATGCCAGCATGGAAGGCTGGGGAGGCAGTCTCAAGGGCCATCAACATCAACTCACCATCATGGAGACACAGGGGCTGGAGAAGTCTCCACTCCTACAGCCCTCACCAGGATTCCCCTCGGGGATATCCCTCTGAAGCAGACACACAATGAGACCCTAAGGACAATTCACATCCTGCCTCCCAGCTGTTTGAGCTGCTTCCTTCTGGGAGGCGCTTCAGATGTATTAAAACAAGGACGACCAGAATGAAAAACAGCTTCTTCCCAAGAGGCATCACCATACTGAACTCTGAGAGGAAACACCACCAGCCACAAATATAATGTCTACATTATGCAAAACATCTGTCACTGCTGCTTTCACATTCTGTGCAATACAAATTATTTATTATTTATTCTGTACATAGCTCATTCATATTCATACTTGGATATAAGACACTTTTATACTTATTTTTATACTTATTTCAATTTTTGTAATGTTTATTTGTTAGGATTTAGGGTTTTTTTAATTTTATTTTTATACTTACTTTTTTGCACTGGAAAGGGAGAAGCTCTCCAATCTCGTTATACAATTGATTGTAAAATGACAATAAAGGGCATTCTATTCTATCTTTGATCAAGTGAGAGTAATCAATGGTCAAAAGATCCAGCCTAACATTGTGCTCTCTTACCCATACTATGCTCACATTAAAGACAGACCATGCTAGAATTTGGGATAAGTGGCCCAAGGACCTATTATTCACAGTGTGAGAGGTCCTGTAAGCCTCCACGGGGTTTTCACCATCTTAATTATTGTACAGGTGCAAGCCACAGGGCATCCTGGACATCATTCACAAAAATCGGGAGTAGGGACCTTCATCTAGCAAAAAGAAAATTCAATATGTTCTTGACCTGGGAGCAAAGCTCCACACACTGAGTCAGCTAACACAGGAATATTTGCTACAGGCACAAGAACAACAATCTTGGCTGCGTAATAGCGGTGGCTTGGCTGCAGTAATTTGCACTGAGAGATATGGTTTCCCTTTCACTCCTCATGTCAAGCTCTAAATTGCTCACAAAGAAGCAAGGGCCCTTCGAGGTCACATGGCGAGTCAGGGATGCTGTCTATGAGGTGAAACAAAGATAGGGACAGCAGATATACCACCTCAACCTGCTTAAACCCTGCAGGGAGTTGATCCCTGTGGCACTGTCAATGGTGGTCCCCAAGACGGAGGAGCTGGGACTGGAGATAAATCTAAAAGCAGCTTCTCAATCCATCTTGCTCCACTGTGGGGATCATCTCTCGCTGTTCCAACTCACAGAGGTTGCCAAGTTGCAGGCAGAATTTTCCAACATGTTCTCACTTCTAGACGGTCACAATAATCTCATAGAGCATCACACAGAACATCACACTGAAACACTCCCAGGGGTGGTGGTACCCCATCGTTGCCCTCAGCACAATGTGCTAAAGTTCGAGATGAACTTCAGGCTATGCTCAAAGTTGATGCATACCCACTGCCTTGCATTGACAAAATGCTCGATCAATTAGGCACGGGTTGCTTTTATTCAATACTGGATTTGGCAAAGGGATATCAGATATTGACTTCTTTATCCCATGAGAAAACGGCCTTTACCACCCCCATTTGGTTTGCACCAATTCATCACCTTTCCATTTGGGTTGATTGGGGCCCCCCCAGTGTTTCAGCAACTCATGCACAGAATCCTCCAAGCACACACCACCTACACCACTGCCTACCTAGATGACATTATTATCTATAATAATGATTGACAATGGCACATTCAACATTTAAGGGTTGTTCTAAGGTTGTTGAGATGCATGCTCATGGGATGGGCTCATGATGAACCCACAGAAGTCTGTGATTGGATTGGTGGAAGTAGGGTATCTGGGCCTCCAATTGGGTCATGAGCAGGTGCATCCCCAAATTAACAAGACAGCAGGAATTGCGGCCTGCCCGAAGTCCAAGACCAAGAAAGAGGTAAGACAGTTCCTGGGGCTAGCTGGCAATTATTGTAGGTTCATGTCTAACTATTCAGATATCTCCAGCCCATGAACTGATCTCACTAAAAAGGGACTGCCAGATCCAGTCAAGTGGACGGAGCTATGCGAACAGGCATTTACTCAGGTAAAATCTGCACTCTGTGGTGGATCACTCCTACACTCTCATGACTTTTCTATCCCCTTTATTTTACAGACAAATGTGTTGGAGAAAGGGCTTGGGCTGTTTTGTCCCAGGTGGTGGAGGGAAAGGAGCACCCTGTGCTGTACATCAGCTGAAAACTCTTGGTGCAGGAGACAAAGTACAGCACCATAGAAAAGGAATATCTGGCCATCAAGTGGGCAGTCCTCACCCTCCGTTACTACCTGCTGGACACTCTTTCACCTTCTGTCATACCCCACTCCAGTGGCTCCATCGCATGAAGGATGCCAATATGCAGATCACTTGTTGATGTCTGGCTGTTCAGCCATTCAATTTTGAGGTGATCCACAGTCAGTGAATCGGTGGCAGGCTGGATGTCTCCCCAGCCTCAGTCAAGAGGTGGGGGTATGTGGAAGCAGAGGCGGGATTGAGCACTGGGCTATGAATGGAGATCGAAGCCACGAGAGGTGAGAGACAAAAGAGTTACACCTGCAATGTATTAATGTGAATGAGTGTGTTCTGTATTGCAGTGAGTGGTTGAAGGCATAAAGGAGAAAGCTGAGAACTACAAGGAGAGAGAAAAAAAGCAGAAAACCACTACAGAACCATGTGTGTCTGTGTTGTGAATCTCAGTGTGAGACCTGCACATGAAAAGAGAAACCATGCTGAAAAGTGAAACTAAAATAAATGCCAGTTGCATTCACCCACGTGTCTAAGCACCTTCAGTCTCTCGAGCCTCAGATGTGTTACACCTCTGTTAACCCCCTGTCCTCTACCACTGAAACTGGCCTGCAGTCCATTGCATTCCACTTAGCTACAGAGTTGGTTAATCTGTCAAAAGTGGACTTACTCAGTTTGCGTTTGAACAGCCGTGAGAGCGTCTTGAAAGAGTGGTTTCTCATGGTGCTTGCCTTAGTTCAGATCTAAGCTAGGTCTGACCAAGTTTGCTGCTAAGTGCATTTCATTGAGGTGATATTTCAGACTTAAACGCTCCAATGGTAAGAAAATTCCTTACTGTAGAAACTGCACAGAAAAGTGCTCCTATCAACAGTTCCATATGGGAGGTTTTTTTTTAATGCAAATTTTAAATGCTTCCATCATGTTTACAAAGCTACAGTGGACAGTAGTATAATTGTGTGATGTATGGGGTCAGGAGGCATCAGAGAGTGAAATTAACCCATGTTAATTTTTGGTGATGTTATTTTTCCCTATAAATACTCAAAATTAACATGTCAACAACCCTAACTTGTATATAAAAACTGAATCTCACCTGCGCACATGCTTGTTTTTGTCCCTGCATCTGCCCCTGTGTCTCTTTGTGTCCTCTTTTCCCTAAAACAACATTTAATAATTCAGACACATACAAAAAAAATTGTTTGAACAAGAGCACCATGTATGCAGAACAGGCAGGCATGAACAACTGAAATTTTAACATAATGCTTTAAGAATCTGCCAGTCATTACCTGATCTTCGCTAGAGGATGTTGACGATCTGTGTTTCTTTCGTTCTTTCTTATGCTTCTTTGCTTTGGTCTTTTTTCTGAGCATCGCTGCTGCCTGCGATATACAATGGTGTGGATTCAACAGGGGAAAAGAGCATTTGTTCACTTTAAAATCGAAACACAGAAATCTCAACAAATGTTATTCTTTTTGGACATATTAGAGGGAACATGCCTTAAAGTTTTATTAAATGGCTCATATGTAATTCTATCATTTATTTCATGAAAGACCCATTCACCTGTGGTTCTGTGAGCAGAAACTCAGATTGTTCCTACTACCTATAGAAGTAAAAAGTATAATATAATGGTACCATGCTATAGTATACTTATAGATATACTGTGTAAAGAGTAAAATACTAGATAAAGTCTACACTGGCCAGCCAAAAAAAAAAAGTGTCACCATTTGGATTTAAATAGGCAAATACTGTACTTAAGAGCCTTTGATTGGATAATTACTGCAATAATTAATATGTTTCAGTTGGCAACAATTCTATTAACCCTAACTGATGCAGTGAGTAGCTTCTCATTTCTTAAACAGCCTTGTCGGCAGACATATCCCATGGTTGTGGAAAAGAGGTCACTGTATTTCAGAAAGGTCAAATTACTGGCCTGCATCAATCAAAGAAAACAACCAAGGAAATTGCTGAAATGACTGGAATTGGGTTAAGAACTGTCCAGGACATTATGAAAACCTGGAAGGATAGTGATGAACCATCAAGTTCACGGAAAAAATGTGGTCAGAAAAAAACCCTGACTGACCGTTATTGGAGATCAGTTAAACACGAAGTCAAATCGTAGAAAATCGACAGTAGAACTCACAGCTATACTTAATAGTGAAAGTCACTGCATTTCCACATGCAAGATGCGACAATAACTCTCAGTATTGGGACTAAACGGCTGTGCGATCACAAGATAACCACTTGTTAGTGAGGCTAATCAGAAAAAAAAGGCTTCAATTTTCTAGGGGTTATAAAGATTGGACTCTGGAGCAATGGAAAAAGGTCATGTGGTCTGATGAGTCCAGATTCTACTCCAAAGTGACAGGCGCATCAGGGTAAGTAAGGATATGAATGAAGCGATGCATCCATCATGCATAGTGGCCACTGTACAAGCCTTTGGAGGCTGTGTTATGATCTGGGGTTTCTTCAAGTGGTCAGGTCAAGGCTCAGCAACATTATGTGGCAATAAAATTAAGTTGGCTGACTACCTGAATGGACTGAATGACCAGGTTCTCTCATCAATGGATTTTTTTCTTCCTTCAAATTGTGAAAGTGTGGTTCAGGGAGCATGAAGAATCATTTTCACACATGAATTGACCACCACGAGTCCTGACTCTCCTGGCATCAATACAAGATCTTGGCAAAAAAAATATTGAAACACTACACAGAAACAAATGTTGTGATGTTGCATAAAGTTGTCAAAACAATGCCGTGGCAAATGCATGCTGTAATCTAAGCTAAATGCAGTCCAACAAAATATTAGTGTGCGCCACTTTATTTTGGCTAGGCAGTTGATACACTATGGAAAGTAAATGTATATATATTACATAAAGTATACAATGATTCATTCATTCATCTTTAATAACTGCTTTATCCTGGTCAGGGTTGTGGTTGACCTGAAGCCTGTGCCAGGAACACTGAGCATAGGGTAGAACAAATCACAGAGGATTGGACGCCAGTCCATCGCAGGGCTACATGAACACACACACACACACACACCTAGATGTACTTAAGCATATTCTACCTACCTGCATGTTTTTAGTAGGTGAGGGGAAACTGGAGAACCTGTAGACATGGAGAAAACATAAGGTCACTCACACAGACAGTAATCTGAGCTCAGGATCCAACCAGCAACCCTGAGCTGTGAGGAGGTAGTGCACCACTATCACCACCATGCCACCCACCAACACAAATTACCTCTCCCTAACTATACACATAGGTGTACAAACAAGGTAGCGCTAATAAATAACTAAGTGATAAGTATACACTGTGTCATGGCTGTGCTGTGAGCGGTCTTCCATCCCTGGTCACTGGTTGTTCACAACTGTGGATAACAAAACCCTATTAAGATTCAGGACTGTATACATACAAAACTAAAGGTACAGTGGTACTTGAACGTTTTTGAACCCTTTAGAACTTTCTATATTTCTGCATAAATATGACCAAAAACATGAGCAGATTTTCACACACGTCCTAAAAATAGATAAAGAGAACCCAATTAAACAAATGAGACAAAAATATTATATTTGGTAATTTATTTATTGAGGAAAAATGATCCAATGTTACATATGTGTGAGTGGCAAAAATATGTGAATGCCTAGGTTTAGCAGTTAATTTGAAGGTGAAATTAAAATTGGGGGTTTTTAAATCAATGGGATGACAATCAGGTGTGAGAAGGCATCCTGTTTTATTTAAAGAATAGGGATCTATCAAAGTTGATACTCATGAGACTGCAAATGATTTAAAAAAAAAACAAAACAAAACTATACATCAAAGTGTTTAGACTCCACCAATACAAAGTCAGACAGATGGAGGAAATTCAAGATCACCGTTATCCTCCCCAAGAATGGTCACCTAACAAAGATCACTCCAAGAGTAAGGCGTGAGTCCACCAGATCACAGAGGTACCCAAGGTAACTTCTAAGCAACTAAAGGACTTTCTCAGATTGTTTAATGTTCATGAGTCCATCATCAGGATAATGCTGAACAACAGCGGTGTGCATGGCAGAGATGTAAGGATAAATCCCAAAAGAACATTGTTGCCCATCTTTAGTTTGCCCAAGCGAGAAGGCTATTGGAAATATTTTGTGGACGGACGAGACCAAAATAGAACTTTTTGGTTTAAATGAGAATCATTATGTTTCGAGCAAGGAAAATACTGCATTCCAGTATAAGAACCTTATCCCATCTATGAAACATGGTGGTGGCAGCATATGCTGCATCCTGACCAGGAAGGCTTGCCATTATTAATGGAACAATGAATTCTGAATTATTCCAGCGAATTTTCAAGGAAAAGGTCATAACATCTGTCTGTTAATTTAATCTCAAGAGAAAGTAGGTCATGCAGCAAGACAATGACCCAAAGCATACAAGTCATTCTACCAAATAATGGTTAAAAGAAGAAAAAAAAAAAGTTATGTTTTGGAATGGCCAAGTCAAAGTCCTGACTTTAATCCAATAGAAATGTTATATGAACAGTTCATGTCAGGAAACCCACCAACATCCCAGAGTTGAATGAATCTGTTCCGTACAGAGAAACGAGGGAAACTTTCTCCAGGCCGAGATGCAAGACTGATCAATAAGAGTCAAAATGTGCAATTTTTCCGAGCCTCTCAATAAGGCAATTTTTTCTTTTCTATACTTTTTCACGGTAGATGATGCAAATAGCCCTCTGTATTTAATCCTTTGTTTGTCTAATTTTTATTTGTTATCTGTTTGACTTTTTCTTGCTACTGTAACACGTGAATTTCCCCGATGTGGGATGAATAAAGTGAATCTAATCGAAGAGGGTATTTACATTACAGGCATTTAGCAGACGCTCTTATCCAGAGTGATATACAACGTACTCAGAGCAGCCTGGGGGTTAGGTGCCTTGTTCAAGGGCACATCAGCAATTCCTGCTGGTCCAGGGAATCGAACCAGCAACCTGTCAGCCATGCCAGATACTGAAAGCAAACGTTCACATACTTTTGCCACCCATAGATATGTAATGTTGGATCATTTTCCTCAATAAATAAATGACCAAGCATAATATTTACATTACCGTTCAAAAGTTTGGGGTCACCCAGACAATTTTGTGTTTTCCATGAAAAGTCACACTTTTATTTACCACCACAAGTTGTAAAACGAATAGAAAATATAGTCGAGACATTTTTCTGGCCATTTTGAGCATTTAATCGACCCCACAAATGTGATGCTCCAGAAACTCAATCTGCTCAAAGGAAGGTCAGTTTTATAGCTTCTCTAAAGAGCTCAACTGTTTTCAGCTGTGCTAACATGATTGTACAAGGGTTTTCTAATCATCCATTAGCCTTCTGAGGCAATGAGCAAACACATTGTACCATTAGAACACTGGAGTGAGAGTTGCTGGAAATGGGCCTCTATACACCTATGGAGATATTGCACCAAAAACCAGACATTTGCAGCTAGAATAGTCATTTACCACATTAGCAATGTATAGAGTGGATTTCTGATTAGTTTAAAGTGAAAAGAACAGTGCTTTTCTTTCAAAAATAAGGACATTTCAAAGTGACCCCAAACTTTTGAACGGTACTGTATGTCTCTTTTTTAAATTGGGTTCTCTTTATTTACTTTTAGCTGAAAATGTGATGTTGCAGATTTATGCAGAAAACTCCTAAAGGGTTCACAAATTTTCAAGCACCATTGTATGTACCTGATAAAATGTGCTTTTGGTACCTGAGATTTTTTTAACCAGTTAATAAGTTATTAGGTAAATAAGAGAGGTTATAAAGTAATAAGTTTATTAGGCTATATTTCTGCATTGCTATACCGTCTTCTGGATAAACGAACGCACCTGAATGGATCACAATTTGTCAGCTTTCTCGCATTACCAGGTCTGATTTGTATGAAGACTGAATGAGAGAAAGATTAGACTCACACTCAAGTCTCTATTTTGCTTCCTTACTTACACCATAAAAGCTCATTTTAACTGTAATGCTAACTTGGTGCATTCATTTTTATCGTTACCTCGAACTAACATTAATTCTTCACAATTTAAGTACTAAAAAACCGCTCATAACGTCACCATATCTTTAAACTTCACGCTCTTGTCATATTACTGGGATATTAAACTGAGAGAAAATGTCACTTGCCGGAGTTTTATAGACTGGACCGAGTGTCTAGCTGCTTCAAATTCAGACGTGTTGTTTTTTTTTTATTCCACTCGTATTCAGGATGATGACGTCACCAAAACAGCCAATCAGCGAACAGAAATGGGCTGATGTAGCCCAATCACAGAGCTGGAGGCGGGATTTATCAGAATATGGGTAGGGGTTTGGGATTGGGTCGCTCTTTTGTCACGTGTGACCTATGCAGGATCGAGATTGGCTAATTTGTTCTGGATTGTGTGGAGTTTTTGTGAGGAGGCTCAAAACGTCATTAATTCACAATTTATTTTATAATAATTTTTTATTAAAGAAGAGGAAACTTTCTATTGATTTATTTCGCAATAGAAACATATACATAACATGTGAACATATAAGTATTGCGGAGGATAACACAAAAAGTAAAAATACTTATTTCCATTGTGGTCCTCGATATTTCATTTCCATACGACATGGCAAAACATCATCAATACAATAAAACAATATAGAGCAGGGGTTTTCAAAGTGTGGGAGAGTCAGCCCCCCCTCGGAGAGCAAATAAACAACAGCGCCCCCCCCCCAATTTTTGTTGTTGCTATACTTAATGTTCTATTCGTATTTTTAAAAAATGGTTGTACACATTTTTTTTTCTTTTTCACATTTTAAACATCTGTGCTTTTTAAAACATTTTTTTTTTAAACACATTTTAAACATCTCATAGCATCGTTAGCTAGCACCTCTTGGCAGACAACACACTGTGGCAGTGGAGCATCTTCAGATCCAGTCCATGAAAATCCAAACTTTAAATAATCGTGGTCATACTTCCTTCTTTTTCCAGTCCCCCCAGGATTCTGCGGGCCTTTATTGTGATTGTTGTGGGCTAAAATGTCTGATGTTGCGGGGGTTTTCCAAAAAAATTGCGATGAAAGTTGCAGTGTTTAGGTTTTTGTTGCGATTACATTGCGGGAGGAAGTGAAAGTTGCGAGAAATTGTTGCGATTTTCTCTTTTTGTGATTAAAATTGAGTGAGATGTTAAATATTAAGTTATTACTGAAAAACTATTGATTAAAAAACAAGGACACTGAGAAATGGTCCCATAAACAACTTTACCAATACAAAAGATTACCAGGACTACAAAAATGCAGAAAAATAGGCTTTACTTATCCAAATGCACCTGTTGGTTCAAAAGTTAAAGTGCAGAGAACCTCACAGCACAACATGAAGTTACCTTAAAATATAATATAAATGCCTCAGCTTTCATGTAAGAAAAAAAACTATTAATACTAGTACTGTGTGCAGGCAGTCTCTCCTGAAGACTAAATTAAACAATAATTATAAACTAATAAAATAAATGGCTCGGGCTTCATAGAAGAAAAAAACAATTTGAACAGAATCTCACAGTATGATGCTGAAGCTGCCTAAACAATGGAAAATAAAATACCATTTTGGCAAAAATGTTGGCATCCATTACTTTCTTGTATTAAGTAAAAAAAAAAATAAAGTGCACACAGTGCTTCACTGTAAACATACACTTTCAGTAACAGAATTTAAGCCTATATAAACACTGACTCGCACATCATGCAATGTTGCCAGATACTGCTGACGTTTTCCAGTCCAAAATATGTTCAAAACCCGCCAAAATGCACTTAAAACTAATCTGGCAACACTGCGCGCATGCTGCTTCTCTTGAACGTAAACATGGAAGTAAGGCGGAAGGTAGTTTGTCGACGTCACCTCAAGACGACGCCAACGATTGGTCAAATTTGCGGGAAAGTTGCGATGATTGGATATAATTGTAACACCGCCCTGAATTCGCGGGGATTGGTTGAATTTGCGCTGAAGTTGCAAATCGCAACATCCTGGAGGCTCTGGGTTTTTTTTTGCTTGGCCCAAACTCTGTCTCCTCACTCACTGTAGCTTTATTATTATTTTTTTTTATTATTATTAAAGAAAAATCAATTGGCAGTACATTACACAGTAACAAAAAAGAACAATGTCAATACTAGTAATTACAAATAAGCACATTAATAAAATTGTAATTGCTATTGCTATCAGGGGGTTACAGATTTACAGGCAAGTTAAAAATATATACAGAGTTCAGCACAAGCATTGATAGTCCTGTTAGCTTTCAAATTAGGGGAGCACAGTATAGAATACACATATTGGCTCATTTCATTCTGAAAGGCACAGAATGATGGCTTGCTGCCCAGGAATTTACCTCTGTGTATGTGATATTTAGCCATTAAAATGATAAGGTTAATGATGTGTGTGTGTGTGTGTGTGTGCTACTGCGTGTTTCACAATCTGGGAGACCAAAAAGAACATCCTTCCAGTATAGTACAAATTTCTCCCCTGTTACCTTTGAAATAAAACCACAAAGATCGTACCAAAAATCATACACAAAAGGGCAATACCAAAACAAGTGAATAACAGACTCAGGGTATGACTGACAAAACGTACAATTCTCTTCAATGTCAAGTTTGAATTTGGATTTAATGTAGGATTTAGCTGGATATATTCTATGTAATAACTTAAAAGTGACTTCTTTTACTTTATTGGAGATAAGAAAACGGTTTGGCAGAAGCCAGACCTTCCTCCACTTTATATCCTTCACAAGTTGATTCCAGTAAACTACTGAGTGTGGTGTACCAGATGTCTCTTTTTGGAGCAGTGTTCTCACAAGCTTATTACTGCATGATATTGAGAGCAAGCTTTCTCCTATGGGGGTAGAAGTTGGTGAGAATGTTGGAGTGAGTGTGAGGTGTATTCTTGCTTGACCCCTGTATAACATACATACGGGAGATGAGATCGCACCAAAGACCTTTGCATAATCCCCAGGTGTTACTGGGATTTTGTATTCTGCCAAAAATTCTTCATAGGAAAAGAGCAAGCCATTCCTGTTAAATAATTGGTCAACCAGAAAAATATTGTTGATAAACCATTGTTCCAAAAACATAGATTTACGTCTGTACAAAATATCCTTATTGTTCCATATGTAATATTTATGAGGAGAGAAGTTATGTTTGTAAATGAGACACCAAGTGAGGAAGGCCTGTCGGTGGAAAGACGACATTTTTATAGGAATTTTATGTACGTCAAAGTTACACGTGAGAAAGAAATTTAAGCCACCCAATTTTGAGATAACATGGAGCGGAATAATATTCCAAACAGATGAAGGATTGCAAAACAGATATCTTACCCAGTTCAACTTGAAGGTGTTATTTAAAGTTGTGAAGTCTATAAAGTTCATTCCTCCCTTTTCGTATGTGTTCATAAGAGTTGTTTTCTTTAAATGATGTATTCTATTTTTCCATATGAAGTTGATGAGAAGCCTATCAATTTCTCTGAGCAGTTTGTCATCCAGGTGCAAAGCGAGCGCTGCATATGTCAGTCTAGAAATGCCCTCCGCTTTGGTGATTAGAATTCTGCCTCTTAGTGATGTGTCTCTCAAGAGCCATTGATTAAGTTTTCTACGTGTTTTATCAATAATAGGGTTAAAGTTTGAAGTTACTCTTCTGTTTTCATCTTTACTGATTATAATACCTAGATATACAATTTCGTTTTTTACTGGGATGTTGTAGAGTGAGGAGACGGCACACTCCTTGATAGCCATAAGTTCACACTTGTTTATATTCAGACACAAGCCTGAGGCCTTAGAGAATTCTGTGACGGCTTCTATTGCAACTGGTATTTGTTTCTCATCTTTTAAAAAAAGAGTGGTGTCATCTGCCAGTTGGGTTATGGTTATTTCTTTGCCCACTATAGAGATACCGTCTACTGTACTAGCTTTTATATGGTCCGTTAAAAGCTGAGCTACCAGGAGGAAGAGGTAGGGGGAGGCAGGACAACCCTGCCTGATCCCTCTAGACAGACTAAACCTCGGGGATGTACCACCTTTTAGTTTAATACAACTGCTACCGTCCTTATACATAGTTTTGATGGCTGTATAGAAGTAAGCCCCAAATCCGAATTTCTTAAGCGACTGTAGAATAAATGCATGCTCTATGGTATCAAACGCTTTATAGAAATCTAAAAATAAAATAAAACCATTACTCTCAATCAGTTCTGAGTAGTCTAGAAGATCCAGGACAAGCCTGATGTTATTAGTGATGTGTCTTTTAAGCATAAAGCCAGACTGTGTTTCTGCAATCACAGAACTGAGGACTGATTTTAGTCTTCTTGCTAATAAGAGCGCAAATATTTTATAGTCGTTATTAAGCAAACATATCGGACGCCAGTTATCTATAAATAACTTGTCCTTGTGGGGTTTGGGGATTAAAGTAGTAAGACCCTGAGTCAGTGTAGGTGGAAGTTGCTCATTCATCATGCTTTCAGAAAAAACTTTAACAAGAAAGGGCGCAAGTTTTTCATTAAATAACTTGTAAAATTCTGCTGTTAGGCCATCAATACCTGGAGCTTTGTTCTTTTTAAGACCATCCACTGCGTTTTTTATTTCTTCCACTGAAATTAGCTTGTCACATGTCTCCATATCACACTTATCAATAGTTTTCACTGTCAGAGTGTTCATGAAATTGTCAGAGGAAGACTGTGAGAATCTGGATGTATATAAGTCATTATAAAAGTTGCAACAAAAGTGAGAAATCTTCTTCAGGTCCTCTGTGACCATCCCGTTTATGTTTAACCGATTAATGTCATTATTGTTGGAGTGATGTTTTTCTAGATTAAAGAAGTAATGAGAGTTCTGTTCACCTTCTTCGAGCCATTTTGCTCTAGACCTGATAAATGCACCCTTTGCTTTGAGAGTGAATAGATCATCTAACTTGACCTGTAAATTAGCTAATTCCAGTTTTTCCATCATGTGACAAAGTGTTAGGTAACTGATAAGAGAGTGATGAGATTCTAGACACCAACTTCACTTCCTCTTCCCTTTTCAACTTTGCTTTAATACTGCCAATTTTTCTGAAAAATTGACCCAATTCAAATTTTAAAAGTTCCCAGTTCCTACCAAAACAGTTTTCTTCATTTGCTTTGAACCAGTAGAGAGAAATAAGTCTATCAGCCTCTTTTTTGACTTCATCATCTTTCAGTAAGGAGTTATTAAGCTTCCAGTATATAGAGTGTGTGGTTAGTTTAGAAGGGCAGAGATTTAATTTAATGTGTATTGCTTTATGGTCTGTAAGAGGGGTAGGGCATACTTCAACCTCTACCACTTCCTTATTTAAGTTCTTAGAAATTAACCAGAAATCTATTCTAGACTTACAAGAACCTGTTTTGTTACTCCACGTGTATATCTTATCAGATGGGTGTTTTTCTCTCCAAATATCTACTAAATTAAATTTATCCATAAAACATTGGAGAAATGTGTTAGATCTGTTACGGTGCCCAGAAGGCCATTTATCCAGCTCGCTATTCAACACCATATTAAAGTCTCCCCCTAACAACAATATGGCATTAGGGAAAGAGTTAAGCCAGCTTACTAGTATGTTTTCTATAGATAATAGTAGGTTTACATTTTCTGTTCTGTTGTTATACCCATATATGTTGGCAATTAATATTATTTTGTCGTTGCACTTAATGGCATGACAAATAAAATGACCCACAGGATCGCATTCTGTTCTCAAAATTTCCCCGCTAAAACGGTTTTTCAAAGTGGCTGCCCCAGCCGACCGTTCTGTGCCATGAGAGAGCCATATTGAGTTACCCCATTGTGATCTCCAGAAGTTGTCATCATTTAAAGTAGAGTGAGACTCTTGGAAAAAGAAAATATCTGATTTAAACTGCTTAGCAAAAAGAAATAAAGCTTTGCGCTTGACATTGTTACGTAACCCCCTAGCATTGAGTGATACGAAAGACAGAGACAGATTAACAACTCTAAACAGAACAAGCAATAGATTGCTAAAGCGTTTTGTTTTTGTTAGTGGATTGGAATCTTAATATCGAGCTCAGCACCGAATTGCTGAATCTATTTATAGCTTATTGGACCCCTCACGTTTAAACTAAAATTTGAACATTTTGTGAGAAGTTATAATCCTTTGATATACTTGAGAAGTTGGTGAAATACGGATGAGTGATAAAAAAGTAGTGAGCCTAACGTGAACCAATGGCTCATTCATCCGAAGTTCAACAGAAGACCTCTTGAGGATGACTCCATGTGAATTGAAAAACAATGCAGAGGTATGTGTAAAATACAAAAAAGAAATCAACCATAATGCGAGTAGTGAGTGTAGATTAGTTAACACTAAGTTTAACTATGAATTTCAGACGCTTCAATGAAACCCTTACCACCTACAAAGTAGGCATTTTTCCCATTATCCCGTGCAGCTTTGATTTTTGGCCACAGTTTCTTACGATTGTCTCTGTCCTCTTTAGTTAAATCCTCAGCGAAGCGGAGACCGTTGACCTGGAGGAAGGAGTTTTTCTTGGCTGCCTTCCACACTGCATCCCTTAGCCGACGGGAGATGAACCGGAGGATGATGCTACGCGGCTTCGAATCAGTGCGCTTGTTTTTCCCCAGTCTGTGAGCAACGTCTATAGCATCTGCTAGTTTTTCTTTCTCTGAAGGAAGCGTTTCTTGACAAATGTTGGTTACCTCATCCATTATGTTTTCCTTAACGTTTTCCTTCTCAGGCTCCGGCACACCGTACAGTATCAGGTTCCAACGTCGCCCATACCGCTCCAGATTTGACACCCGGTTCCTGCAGTCCTTTCCCGACACTTCATAGTCTTCTACACGCTTTTCGATGCTGTTCACTTTTTCGTTCAGAGTTTGCATGTCCATGTGCACCGCCTCCAACATTTTTTCAAGTGCATCACTTCTTGAGTTGATCAGCTTTGCCAGGGCACGGACCGAGTCATCAGAAATCACTTTGTCCAAGCTTACATTATCTTTCCTGACCTGTTCACGAGCTGGCTTTTTTGCAAGAGGAGGCTTACTTGGTGTGGCAGGCAACTCAGGAAATTCATGCCGGTCGTCCACACGTAAATCCTGGCCATCGTAGCTGTGGTCGTTGAAGATTCCATTCATGCTGCATAAGGTTTCTTCCTCACTTTGTTCACTTGATCTTTTTTGTGCAGTATTCATTTCCAAGGTTCAAAGGTTCCAACTTATAGCTTTACTTTTGTAGAAGTATCTACTCATATAAGTGACCATATAAACAGTAAAAATAAAAGTGGTGCTGAGAGCTCGACAAAGTTCGACTACTCACGCCGCCATCTTCTTCCATTCCCTCACTGTAGCTTTAGGTACTAAAAATCGATCCATTTTGTCTCTGGTAAAGGCTCCTCACGTTGCGCCCCCCCTGAAGAACTCTGGCGCCCCCCGGGGGGGGGGGCGCGCCCCACACTTTGAAAAGCCCTGTATAGAGTGTAAAGTCCATGAAGCAGGTACCAGAGCAGTGATGCCAAAAGCAGAGTACAAAGAAAGAAGGAAAGAAAGAGCAGAGGTGGAGGAAGTACTGACGTTTAGTACTAAAAGTACCAATACCCAGCCAAATATCTACTTGAGTAAAAGTAGAAGTAGCACATCAAAAATCTTACTTAAGTAAAAGTACTAAGTACTACCTTTTAAATGTACTTTAAAGTACAAAAGTACAAGTACTCGCGCAATGGGTTGTCTGTCTGTGTCTGGGCTGCGCCATTACATGCACCTGCCAATATCACTTCTCACAAGCAATATACAGTACAGTATTTATACTGAAAAGATTGGTGTCAATATTGTGTGCGATTGGCAATACAATGCATACTTTTTACATTTTAAATTTAAATAATTCACTTGCCAACATATTCACAACACTGCTCTGTTAAGAGCAGTAAACAGCACCTTCTCACTAACCAATCACAACTTATCACGAGTGCTTTGCCTTTTAATTTTTCATCAACACAACACTCTGTTCAACAAATTTACCACATCCAGCATGTACAACAAATAGCCTAATGTATGTTGAAGTAGAGAAACTGTCTGTGTCTATGTAAGGTGCAATGGTATGAAAAGTAAAGACCATACACACAGGCTGAGTCATCAAAAACTGTATTGGAAAGGAAGGCCATTCACAAAACCAACATTCCTGGACTTGTAGTTACTAAAAATAATAATAATAAAGCAACCTAGAAAAACATCCTTCAATGCAGTGTTGGACATGAAATGAACATATGACTGCTGACCAGGGGCTGGTTCTCTACTCAGTAAGTAAAGACTATACAGTCTGGGTTATCAAAACCCATGGGTGCCGCCGGGGGGGAAGGGTTAGAACAATTCTAGGGGCCCAGCACTGCCATGGGGTCCTTTAAGGGGCTGATAATATGCTTTTAATGATTTTAATAAGACTTTTGAAATAACAACAATGCAATATTCCATCTGGTAAAATGAGCTAATTGAACAAGGTTGTCTATTTCTTGAGTTCTTCAACATATTGTCATTTAACCCTCCCCCTTTTGTGAAATGGTACGGTCCAGTTCTGGTAGAAGCGCGATGCGTTAAATCTGTGTGCTGATCAGTGCAACGCTACTTGCTGCTGTGTCGCGGTGCAGCAGCCAGCCAGCCAGCAGTGGAGTGCGTACAGTCTATGATCGCTAAATATGAAGAGTGGCTGTCAAAAACGTAAAGAAAGGCAGCTGAAAGCTGAGAGGGACCGGAGAGGCAGGCAACTGGTCACTCAGTTTTTCCCAAAGAAAGGTAGCTATTGCTCACGTGTGTTCAAAATATTAGTGAATGGTAAATGAACAGTATGAACGTGGTTGGATTAGCCTATCAAGAGAACACTTTTACAGTTTGTACAGTGACATTTTTTCCATTTTAATAACTGAACTGACTTGTGTGATAATAAACAAGATGAAATATTACGTTATGCTGGTGCTAATAACTAGTGCTAATAACCAGTTTCATAACTAATGGGGTGCCCTAAATATGCACAGATTCAGCCTCAGGGGGACCTCTGCCCTACCAAACCACTGAACCCCCCTTTGGAGAAGGAGGTAAGCAGCAATACAACCCATAAATGCTTTAGGATTGAAGTTTTTAATGAGCGAGCGCCATATACAGTTTGCTAGATTAAAGTGTTGCTAATAAGGGACACCAGTCAAGTGTTTGACATGGTTACGTGTTCTATGATTTATTAGCAGTCACATCACACATTTCACTACCAATTGTCCTAGCACAAAAAGGCATGTGGCAAAATCTTGAATTTTCATTTGTGATTGTAAATGCACCAGAATTAGTCACTGACCAGTTTTCATCTAGTCCCTGGTAGGTTAATACACAAAATGTAATAACAAAGTCACAAACTCAAGGTCCATGGGCTATCAAAAGTCAAATAATGACAATAGTGCAATTGTGATGAGGGTGGGCAAAGTTGGGGGGCCCAAAATTCTAATCTTTCATGGGGCCCAAAATTTCTGGTGGCGTCCCTGTCAAAACCTGACCATTTATCAAAACTGTAAGACCATTTACCATTTATACAATTATCAAGAACTGTATTAGAAAGGAAGGCCATTCACAACAACATTTCTGGGCTTAACCAGTCACGCTCGTGTCTACTTTCAGAAAAAAAAACCTAGAAAAAACATGCTTCTATGTTTAAGTGTTGGACATGAAAGAAAAATGTGCCAGCTGACCAGAGGCTGGCTCTCTACTCAGTGAATTACCAGTATGCTTCGTTTAATTTTAACAACAGTTGGTTTTCGAAATTCTTCGAACCAAGCCTGCCTCTTTTCGCAGAGAATATGTGCCCTGCTGTACTGAAAAGTCGTTTGCAAGCTGCAGATGCGGGCAAGGGTGTGGTCAGTTTAAGGGACAATTTCAAAAGTGCGGGCACTGACTTGAGAATGTCCATTGACGTGACAGAGCTGGCCAGATAGGCATCCAGTTGATGCGTCGTCTCTTGGATGTTTCCCTTCATGAAGCAGAAGTAGTCGTCCTCCTCTGACCCCAAATGGTTTGCTGTGGTTGAAGCTGTGTCGCTCTCCATGTGAGTCTTTATGTAGTCCATGCCTACACAAGAAGAACCAACACACAGAATAGAAGAACCATTGAGCACTTACGTATGGAGAGTACTATATTACAAGCAGATTTTAATGGAACTTTTTTTTTTTGATAAAATGGCAGGCTCAGGGTAGGTACATAGCATGGTCTCCTTACAAGTTAAATATCTGATAATTGATGATTTAAATTACTTACCCAACTTCAGCAAGTCCTCATTGCTTGTCCATGATTTGCGAAACTTTGGAAGTAAAATCGCAGTAGCAATGAGCTCAGGGTCAGCGAGCATATCACCAAACCGCCGCTGTATTCCTTCTTGAAGGGCAAAGATCAGTGGCTGGCAGATCTTGCAAGATGCTTGGAGGCGGCCGAGTTTCTCAGTCAGGATGGTTATACAACCCCGATTCCAAAAAAGTTGGGACAAAGTACAAATTGTAAATAAAAATGGAATGCAATCATTTACAAATCTCAAAAACTGATATTGTATTCACAATAGAACATAGACAACATATCAAATGTCAAAAGTGAGACATTTTGAAATTTCATGTCAAATATTGGCTCATTTGAAATTTCATGACAGCAACACATCTCAAAAAAGTTGGGACAGGGGCAATAAGAGGCTGGAAAAGTTAAAGGTACAAAAAAGGAACAGCTGGAGGACCAAATTGCAACTCATTAGGTCAATTGGCAATAGGTCATTAACATGACTGGGTATAAAAAGAGCATCTTGGAGTGGCAGTGGCTCTCAGAAGTAAAGATGGGAAGAGGATCACCAATCCCCCTAATTCTGCGCCGACAAATAGTGGAGCAATATCAGAAAGGAGTTCGACAGTGTAAAATTGCAAAGAGTTTGAACATATCATCATCTACAGTGCATAATATCATCAAAAGATTCAGAGAATCTGGAAGAATCTCTGTGCGTAAGGGTCAAGGCCGGAAAACCATACTGGGTGCCCGTGATCTTCGGGCCCTTAGACGGCACCGCACCACATACAGGCGTGCTTCTGTATTGGAAATCACAAAATGGGCTCAGGAATATTTCCAGAGAACATTATCTGTGAACACAATTCACTGTGCCATCCGCCGTTGCCAGCTAAAACTCTATAGTTCAAAGAAGAAGCCGTATCTAAACATGATCCAGAAGCGCAGACGTCTTCTCTGGGCCAAGGCTCATTTAAAATGGACTGTGGCAAAGTGGAAAACTGTTCTGTGGTCAGACGAATCAAAATTTGAAGTTCTTTATGGAAATCAGGGACGCCGTGTCATTCGGACTAAAGAGGAGAAGGACGACCCAAGTTGTTATCGGCACTCAGTTCAGAAGCCTGCATCTCTGATGGTATGGGGTTGCATTAGTGCGTGTGGCATGGGCAGCTTACACATTTTGAAAGACACCATCAATGCTGAAAGGTATATCCAGGTTCTAGAGCAACTTATGCTCCCATCCAGACGACGTCTCTTTCAGGGAAGACCTTGCATTTTCCAACATGACAATGCCAAACCACATACTGCATCAATTACAGCATCATGGCTGCATAGAAGAAGGGTCCGGGTACTGAACTGGCCAGCCTGCAGTCCAGATCTTTCACCCATAGAAAACATTTGGCGCATCATAAAACGGAAGATACGACAAAAAAGACCTAAGACAGTTGAGCAACTAGAATCCTACATTAGACAAGAATGCGTTAACATTCCTATCCCTAAACTTGAGCAACTTGTCTCCTCAGTCCCCAGACATTTACAAACTGTTGTAAAGAGAAAAGGGGATGTCTCACAGTGGTAAACATGGCCTTGTCCCAACTTTTTTGAGATGTGTTGTTGTCATGAAATTTAAAATCACCTAATTTTTCTCTTTAAATGATACATTTTCTCAGTTTAAACATTTGATATGTCATCTATGTTCTATTCTGAATAAAATATGGAATTTTGAAACTTCCACATCATTGCATTCCGTTTTTATTTACAATTTATACTTTGTCCCAAATTTTTTGGAATCGGGGTTGTAGTTGGTACGATATATCCCATGTGGATATCCACCTCTCCCTGCAGTATGTTGAGTGCCTTGGAGACTGGGTTCATGACTGATGCATATTCTGTCAAGAAAGCAAGTTCTGCAGGGCTGAACCTGTAATACACAGCATTAGACGAAGCATATTAGAAAGCAAAATGTGTAATATGACACACTTAGATATGCAGTGTTGTTACACAAGTCATTAAACATTCATCTATTTTGCATTTCTAATTATACATACAGCTGCTAAAGGCTAAAATTATTAGTGAACTACAATTCTAGGCCAGTATATACAATCCATAACCAACAATATGTGTAACTGTATCTGATTAGAGTCATACTTACATGGGGACTTTAAGTGCAATGGTCACCGCTCTGATGGCTCCTTCCCCACTTTCTCTCACTATTCTCAGTAGCCGCTCAACAGCAAGGAAGTGGGAGTTCCACCTGGTCTCAACTGGACGGACAAGTTGCAGTTTGCACTCTTTTTCAATGACCTCTGCAGCAGTAACTGAGTGGGCACTCTTATTCCACAGACCAGAGGACTTGGCAAAAGCTGAGCGAAATACATTCCTGTATGCAACATTTGTTTCCGCTTTTTTTGCATCGACAGTTGCAATCAAATTAAGAAGATGACGGGCACAGCAGCTTACGGCTAAACCACTCTGACAACGCCTGATCCTGTCTGATCTCTCAGGCACAGCGGTGATGCTTTGGAAGTTGATATTCAGAGTATTCATCGTCTTCCTCCAACAAAACCTCAACTTCAACAGCTTCGGTCTCCTCTTTTGGGTCATCCTCCTCCTCACTATCATTCACATCCCTCTCATTCTCAGAATTTTCATTTTGACATGCAAAAACTCTGAAGGCCTTTGCAAAATTTGAGGTGTTATCTGTAGTGGTCCTCACAATTTTCTCTCTGATCTTGTATTCTGTGTGTATCTCATTGAGAGCACTGGCCAATGTGTCGTATGTGTGAGACCCTTTAAGCCTTCTGCACGCCAGAGCAGCAGACTGTCTCTGTAAACTCTCTGGATCTATCCAGTGGGCAGTGATGCCGAGAAAACTCTGTCTGTGTGCTGTCCAGCAGTCGGTTGTTGTGGCTATATGCCACATGTTGCATGGTGTTCTTCACGTTCTCTTTCATTGTTTTTGTGTGTTTCTCTATTTGGGAACGTACTGTTGTACGTGACATGACATTGCAGTGGGTGTTCTGCAGTAATTTTATAAAAGCAGGTTGTTCCACTATTCCAAATGAGTGCAATCCCTGAACTACGAAGCTCACAACTGCAAGGTGCAGGGACTTCTGTGAGGCTTTGGTGTCTTCCAGTTTCCTCTGTTTTATGGTACCTTCAATCCCAGAGGATGTTCCCTTTCTTTTTGCTGTAGTTGCTTCCATGTAGTCTTTCAGAAGGGATCTGTGTTTTCTCTATAAAAGACAGTAACATTATCAGTAATATGATACTACTAAAACATAGCATTAATAGTAATATAAGAATATAAATTTAGCACATTTGCAAGGATGCAGGGTCAAAACTATATCTATATCTATAATCACCCACTACAGTAGGCCTACATGTCTGATCGAAGTCCAGATGGTGTGTAAATTTTGTTGGTCTAAAGTTCTCTACAACGTGTAAACCAGGCCAACAATTTGGACACTTAACCATTGTATGTCAATATGTAGTTCAACATTTCAAGTAGCCTAACTTTTTGGCTGTTGTTTGGAGATCTAAGACGTGTGTAGAATTAACATTACAAATGAATGTAACATTCAAGACTAATATCAACATTGTTTTCATCAATTATTTATCAAGTTCGAATAAGGGCGCCAATCCTGTGTGTCACTCCCGTTGCTTATACACGTTGTATGACTTACTGTAGTTGAAACAGATTATTCATTTTCAAATCACAATGCAATTTTAGAATATTAGGCTACTCGACCGCACCCTCTGAACCTGTTGTATATTAGGCCCCCGTTGCATTAGCATAGCTAAAAAACATATCCCCCTACGTTAAAGATGAATCTACACTGCTGTGATTTTGATGCTTACTTACTGTATGTTGACATGTATTTCGACAAATATCAATATTATGTCATGACATGTACATAACATTAACCTAGCATAGCATAATGCATACCCTAACCTCCAGATGCTTCTTAAGATTTGATGGGGAATTTCGGAAAGCCATCAGTTCATGGTTCCTTGGCCGGCATGGGATACATTTGAAAAAGAAGGAATCATTCCTTGCGTGTTTAAATTCAAACAAATTGTCTAAATATGGCCAAGGACTGCTGCAGGAGGGCTCAGGCTCAAGTTTGCGCTCACATTCAGCGTCAGTCTCCGCATCCATTGTTGAATAATTCTGAATCATTGAACGGTTTCCACCTGCTTGCCTGCTTTGAGTGGGCGGATCCCGAATCATCAGGTACCTACCTGATTGGTTGGAAATCGCAAATATCGCCGCAACAAAACAGGAAAGCATTTTTTCATGCACGATTTTGACAAAAGAGCCCTTTCGACAAAAAGGTTAATGCAAATGTAATGAGTAACGACGTCCGTTTCCAAGATGTAAGCAGTAGAAAGTACAGATAATTGACACAAAAATGTAATTGAGTAAAAGTAGAGTAGAGTAGAGTGGGGGAAAAAGCCCCCGTGGGGTAATACGCCCCCGGCCTGTTTTACCCAAAATAACCACCAGATGGCGCAAAGTTACATTTCTATTGTTGATGTGGACTGGCTTGACAACGGGGATATACAAATATCCACTGTGGATCGCATATCAGCAACGCAGGGGAGAGAGATCAAATTTCATGGTAAGTGATATAATTTTCAGATATCAGTAAAACTGTATTTAGATAGCTGCTATTTCGTCAGGTATCACAGCTGTGTATGTGGTATGAGTAGACAAGTCAGTACATTTAGGTATAAAAAGTTGAATCACATTTTGAAAGTAAGACCCCTTTTTGTAAAAGTGTAGTCTGTGTGGTAAAACGCCCCCTTAATGGCGGGGTAAATGGCCCCCAGGGGGCATCGTTTCCTTTTATCATAATTACTGTATTTCATACATTTCTGAATAGCAGATACATAGTTTTTAATAACATCTCGCTTACCTGATTGAGTAAAGCAAGTAATTTGAACTTAATATTAAAAAAATGAATATTAGCATTATTTATTGATGGACTTGTTCTTTGTTAATTCATGTTCAATCCACACAAAATTATATTGAAACTAGACAGGGACACTCTAACGAGTGCAAACCCCGCCTTTTCCCTAATAAAATACATTGGGCGAAAATTTCGAAGTTCTGCCATGACCTTGACCTCCAAAATTTAATGGTTTCCTTCCTGGGTGATTGGCAACACATGTACAAAATTTGGTCCAAATCGATCCATTGGTTCTTGAGATATCTTGCAGACACACAGACAGACAGACAGACAGATACACACACACACACAGACTGACGCAGGTGAAAATAATAACCCCTCCGACTACTGTCGGCGGGGTTAATTAAAATGCGAAATATAATAAAATAATGCATCTATTCATTAATTCAGGGATATTTTCTTGTTTCTTTCACGTTATAGGCTTAAGTAAACACTTTTGCTATCCAAACAGCTTTTTTTGAGTGAGGGGGCCTATTGCCCCACCTCAGGGGGCCTTTTACCCCACTGGGGGGATAAAAGGCCCCCTTGGCACAATGTTTGTTTTTGTTAAAAAAAAAAAAAAGTATTAACATTAGGCAAACTTTAGGTGGCATTATTGTTCATGTCACTGTTGTCAAAAACTATGATAAAACTAAAACACATGGTTCATTTCAACTTGGAGAAAAACTGAACTTTCCTTAAGGGGGGCTTTTTCCCCCACTCTACTCTATGCATTATTATTTTTACTTAAGTAAAGTACAAATACAAGAAAAACTACTTAAGTACAGTAACAAAGTAAAAATATTTCGTTACATTCCACCTCTGAGAAAGAGTTAACATTTTTTGGAGTTTTTCTTTTTCATTATTTTGTGTGAGTCTATGGAAAAAAATGAATTCTTTTCTCTTTTTTTAGTTATAAACCAGTTCATCATATATTTCAAATTTGTACAAAAACTTTCCCAGAGGGCGGCACGGTGGTGTAGTGGTTAGCGCTGTCGCCTCACAGCAAGAAGGTCTGGGTTCGAGCCCCGTGGCCGGCGAGGGCCTTTCTGTGTGGAGTTTGCATGTTCTCCCCGTGTCCGCGTGGGTTTCCTCCGGATGCTCCGGTTTCCCCCACAGTCCAAAGACATGCAGGTTAGGTTAACTGGTGACTCTAAATTGACCGTGAGTGTGAATGGTTGTCTGTGTCTATATGTCAGCCCTGTGATGACCTGGCGACTTGTCCAGGGTGTACCCTGCCTTTTGCCCAGAGTCAGCTGGGATAGGCTCCAGCTTGCCTGTGATCCTGTAGAACAGGATAAAGCGGCTACAGATAATGAGATGAGATATTTCCCAGAAGCAATAAATTATAAACATCTTTTTGTCTAACGGCTAGTGGCCTAGTGGTAGCCTGTCCGCCTCTCGATCGGGAGATCGCGAGTTCTACTCACGGTCGGTTCATACCAAAGACCATCATAAAAATGGTACCTACTACCATCTGGCAAGGCATGCTGCAATACAGATGCGAGTGGAGAATTAAACTCTTGTGGTTACCAGAGGACTAGCCCCCCACTGTAATCCTAGCTATGTAATAGGCGAGAGGCCGAGGGCTGTGGAAACGGAGATGAGATCTTTTTGTCTTCCATTAACATATACACAGATCAGCTATAAAATTAAAAACACTGACAGGTAAAATGAATTACACTGATTATATTGTTACGGTGGTGTAGTGGTTATCACTGTCGCCTGACAGCAAGAAGGTTCTGGGTTCGTGGCCAGTGGGGGCCTTTCTGTGTGGAGTTTGCATGTTCTCTGTGTGGGTTTCCTCTGGGTGCTCTGGTTTCCCCCACAATCTAAAGACATGCAGGTTAGGCTAACTGGAGGCTCTAAACTGACCGTAGGTGTGAGTGGTTATTTGTCTGTGTGTGTCATCCCTGCGATGATGGTGACTTGTCCAGGGTGTACCCCGCCTTTCACCCACAGTCAGCTGGGTTAGGCTCCAGCTTGCCCGTGACCCTGCACAGGAATATGGATAATGGATATGATTACAGTGGCACCTGTCAAGGTGTGTGATATATTAGGCAGCAAGAGAACAGGCAGTTCTTGAAGTTGATGTGTTGGAAGCAGGAAATATGGGCAAGCATAAGGATCTGAGCAACTTTGATAAGGGCCAAATTGTGATGGCTGGATAACTGAGTCTGAGCATCTCCAAAATGGTACATCTTGTGGGGTGTTCCCAGTATGCAGTGTACCAGTCTACCGTACCAAAACTGATCCGAGGAAGGACAACCTGCAACAGGGTCAAATGCTCATTGATTCACATGGGGCAGAAAGGCTAGCCCATATGATCCAATCCCACAGAAGAGCTACTGGAGCACAAACTGCTGGAAAAGGTAATGCTGGCTAAAACAGAAAGGTGTCAGCATTAACTTTTGAACTATATGAAAGCATATACACAGAATCATGGCCTCACTTTTGTTTATAAATGCCTTGAGACCTCAAGAATAGCACAGGAATAGTTTTAAGCGTTATCAATAAATCTAATATAGTAATTTTTACAATTAAAGTAATTCAAATAGGTAGCAGTCTGAGCGAATGACCTTGATGTCTGTAATGTCACAGCAGGAAGTCTATCGGCCTCATCGCCATTTCTGCTATCCTAAAACACAGAGCTGACTGCAGCTCCGATCCTCCATTTTGAGCTAATTTATCGCCCTGCCATGTAGATGTGCCAGCAACATGACAGAAGGTGGATTTACGTTGCATTCATGGCCCAAGAATGTTCAAACTGCAAAGATTTGGACTCGTTTTGTGAGAAGTTCACGGGCACATTGGGCGCCTACGAAGTGGTCTCTCCTCTGCTTTGCACATTTTACTGAAGACTCATATGAGACCTCTGATCTGTTGAGGAGCGTTGGCTATAAGCCCATATTGAAAAAGGGTGCAGTACCAACAATTAAATAAAACTACAAGTATTTATTTATTTTATTTTTTAAAAGGAAAGTAAGTTCAGTTGCACCAGTTCTCTCAGAGTGTGAGCCGAGGGTTGCTGGTAAAACCCAAAACGGAACAGGACATATAGCTCGGGCAGTGACCTCCCCGCGGTTGTTGCTAAAACCAGTGACTTTCCGTCCCGGGTTTTAGTAATTGCCTGAGCTGAACAGTAATGGCGGAGTACTCAGAATGGAGAATGAGTGAGGCAGCCATCTGATTTCTTCACTGGATATTGCTGCCATCTCGCCCTTATGTGGAAGAGGTGAATGAATGGAGAACTGAAAGTAGTAGTAATAATAATAATAATAATAATAATAAAGACTTTATTTATAATGAGGGTAGCACTAAATAGCGATGCTAATAAACTTGTGGCCCTCCCTATAATAAATATATACAATATAAACTATAAAACTATTTACACTAAATTACAATAAAAACAATACGATAATCATATTAATAAATATAAATAAGAAACAAATTATTATAAAATTATATTACAAAATGATATAAAAGACGCTGCTCAGAAAACGCCCGCTCTCTGAGAGATTCCTTAAAGGGCATAAGCTGTTCGATTCGCCTTGTAGAGAAAGGGAGAGTATTCCAAAGGCGGGTAGCAGAAACAGAAAAAGTGCGCCCGCCTTCTGTCTCCCTTCTGTATTTCGGGCAGCGTAGATTAAGATCAGCATAGCGCGTGCGTCTTTTGTTGGCGTAGCTATTTAGAACAAGTTGCTCGCTTAAAAAGGTAGGAACGTTACCATAAATCCGCTTATGAACGAGAGCGCATTTGTTTATCTTAAACTGTTCGTGTACTGGAATCCATCCAAGTCTATTAAACAGTTCCACAGATGATGCTCGCGGTTCTGCGAAAAGAATAACTCTGGCAGCGCGCTTCTGTAATTTAAGAATTCGATTTAGACATTCTTTATCGCACTCAGACCATACTGCACTACCATAATTAATGATTGGTTGAATTAAAGCATTATAGTATTGTTTACGTTGTGCTAACGGCAAAAACGATCTTATTTTCCTTAGAATTGCAATACGGGAGGCCACTTTTTTACATATTTTTTCTACATGTTCTTGAAACGAAAGTTCACTATCTATATCAAGTCCAAGTAATGTTGCAATTGAGACATTATCTCGTGCTGTGGCGCTATTGCCCACCTTAACGCACAATTCTACACTTGTCTTCGAAGCAAGGCGCTTGCCCGTGATCGTCAGGACCTTTGTCTTCTTCTCATTTAGGAAGAACTCAGAGTCAGATTGTTTCAAAACAATCGGCCACAAGATCGGCCTTCAAGAAGCGAGAACACAGATGGGTAAGTTCCAACTATCATTTGGATATAAAACAACAAAAACACATTGTTTACCTGCATTTAGATTAATACAAGTAACTTGTATTGTGTGTTTAAGTTACCGGTATAAGATTATTTAATTGGCTTCAGAATGTGATAGTCTCAGTTCATCTGATTATTTAATTAGCCTTTTACGTTTTATCAGTGAAAATGCATGCATGTACATGTATGCAGCATAAGTTATAACACCTATCCTGTTTTAATGAGAGTCAACCCACAACCAATGAAGTCAAATCAGTCTTAGCAAGTCCGTAATGGTATTTCTTACTTTCACCATAAATTTTTATTTATATGACTTTGGTCTCTAGCTGTCAAAGGCCTCAGCCTTAAAACCGGTTCCTGCTGTGACATCAAGCACTCAGGGCTGGCTGGCTCAGCAGGGCAGCTTGAATGCCAACTTTGCGGTTGATTTTAACTCTCAAAAAAATATTTTTAATTCCCATTTATGCAGCATACAAGAGTCAAGGGTGGGGATACTATCCACTCAGAAATGTATTTAAAAATAAAGGTTCTGCATATCTCCTTTCAGTTAACAGTCACCTCAATCATGGAGGCCTTCCCACCAGAAGACAAGCCAAGGATCTCAAGGACCTGAACCTGAGCACTGATCCACTGTATATTCATTGCAGTCTGGATATAAGCTGGAACCTCAAAATTTTACTCTCTCACATTTAAAGTGTCCAAAGATATATAGCCTTTCACATGAAGAGGGATCCTTTCTACAGTCAATAGCCTATATTACCCTCTGG
Organism: Neoarius graeffei; assembly: GCF_027579695.1. Classification (NCBI taxonomy): domain Eukaryota; kingdom Metazoa; phylum Chordata; class Actinopteri; order Siluriformes; family Ariidae; genus Neoarius; species Neoarius graeffei. The sequence continues at coordinate 21,953,365 of NC_083570.1, forward strand.
GACTTGTCTCCCCTATCAGCATGCAAGGCAAAGCTTTGGTGATGGAACTTGCATCAGTACAACAGGATAAAGACACTCCTCTCCCTGCACACAAAGAGGCTCAGTGGAGGGCATACATCTCTTGGACTACATCTCTTGCAGAGCTTGAACAATTGCAAATCTCACAATCATACAGTATGTCCCACTCACACTCTCCTACTTTAGCTATAGCTACAGTGGCATATTTAGGTGTCACATACCCAAGTGGGCAGATTTCCATAGGCTTTGTAATGAGCAAATCAAAATTGGCTCCTTTTGCCACTCACACCATCCCCTGGCTGGAGCTGTGTCCTGCAGTGCTTACAGTTGAACTCATGATGCTTAGAAAGGAGGATATGGACACAAACATGCAAACATTCCAGTTCTATACAAATAGCCATATAGTACCGAGTCAAGTGAACCAAACCAATGGCATTACACCTGTTCTGATTAGAACCCAGATGATCATGGCACCAGGGTTATGTTGTCAGTAGCCCGCTGATCCCTCACCATCTGGTTCTGTGGTCCAAAATTCCTCTGTGAGCCAAGTCCTCCAGAGGATGTAGAGTATTATGAACTTGTAAATGCAGACAAGGATACTGGGCTCACACAACTTTCATCACTTTTCAAGCCGGAAATCTCTTGTGATAACTGTCACAATACTAACCCATGTGGCAATACCATTTTCTCAGTCTTGAGTTGCTGACACTGGCTAGAGGTGGTACTGTTGTATCAAACCTTGCTCTATGGAACTCTTACAAGCCAAGTCCACCATAATCAAAACTATACAGCAAGAGGTGTACAGGGAAGAGTTTAAAAGCCTGACACAAAATAACATATCATCAGACAGTTCTCCTCATAAACTCAACCCCTTTCATGACAATGAGTGGCTGATGAGTTAGTGACATCTCCAAGCTAGAAAAGCATCCTTTGATTATCCCATCAAATCATGTCACCATGCTACTAATACAACAATATCACAATTAAGTGGCCCATCAAGGTCGACATCTCACTGAAGGTGCAGTATGCACTGATGGACTGTGGGTGGTCAGAGACAAAATAGATATCTCCAGTGTCATCCACAAATGTATCACATGCAAGAAGTTGAGACGAAAATTGGAAATTCAGAAAATGTCTCATTTGCTAGCATACACTCTTTCTGTAAATCCACCATTTACCCATACACGCCTTGATGTTTTTGGACCTTAGAGCATGGTGGTGCATCGAACAAGAGGAAACAAAAGAAAATAAAAGATGGGCTGACGTATTTAGCCGCTTGAGCACAAAGGTAATTCATCTGGAGGTGCTGGAGTATATAACAGCAGAAGGCTTCATAAATGCTTTGCGGCATTTCTTGGCAAGCAGAGGGTCAGTTAAATATTTTCAATGTGACTGATAAGCCTGATAAGCACTGAAGATCCTGAAATGAAAGGTTTTTTCGAGGATCAAGGCTGCACCTAGTCATTCAATGTGCCCCATTACAAAAGCCATGCTCAGCAGTGATGGCAGAGTTCAAAAGATCATGGTTAGGACTGCCAAGCAGGGAACTGTCAGGGAGTATCTAAGACCTATCAATGACACTGTCTGTGTAGAGAGCTGTGAGATGACACTTTCTTTTTTTGTGTCAGGCTTTTAAACTCTTCCCTGTACACTTCTAGCTGATGATGGTGGACTTGGCTTGTGAGAGCTCCACAGAGCAGGGTTTGACACAACAGTGTAAATGTAATGAAATGAACAAATGAAATGCACACACCAGAGTAAATATACCTTCGATATTAATTTATTAATAAAGTACAACCCTGATTCCAAAAAAGTTGGGACAAAGTACAAATTGTAAATAAAAACGGAATGCAATAATTTACAAATCTCAAAAACTGATATTGTATTCACAATACAACATAGACAACATATCAAATGTCGAAAGTGAGACATTTTGAAATTTCATGCCAAATATTGGCTCATTTGAAATTTCATGACAGCAACACATCTCAAAAAAGTTGGGACAGGGGCAATAAGAGGCTGGAAAAGTTAAAGGTACAAAAAAGGAACAGCTGGAGGACCAAATTGCAACTCATTAGGTCAATTGGCAATAGGTCATTAACATGACTGGGTATAAAAAGAGCATCTTGGAGTGGCAGCGGCTCTCAGAAGTAAAGATGGGAAGAGGATCACCAATCCCCCTAATTCTGCGCCGACAAATAGTGGAACAATATCAGAAAGGAGTTTGACAGTGTAAAATTGCAAAGAGTTTGAACATATCATCATCTACAGTGCATAATATCATCAAAAGATTCAGAGAATCTGGAAGAATCTCTGTGCGTAAGGGTCAAGGCCGGAAAACCATACTGGGTGCCCGTGATCTTCGGGCCCTTAGACGGCACTGCATCACATACAGGCATGCTTCTGTATTGGAAATCACAAAATGGGCTCAGGAATATTTCCAGAGAACATTATCTGTGAACACAATTCACCGTGCCATCCGTCATTGCCAGCTAAAACTCTATAGTTCAAAGAAGAAGCCATATCTAAACTAAACATGATCCAGAAGCGCAGACGTCTTCTCTGGGCCAAGGCTCATTTAAAATGGACTGTGGCAAAGTGGAAAACTGTTCTGTGGTCAGACGAATCAAAATTTGAAGTTCTTTATGGAAATCAGGGACGCTGTGTCATTCGGACTAAAGAGGAGAAGGACGACCCAAGTTGTTATCAGCGCTCAGTTCAGAAGCCTGCATCTCTGATGGTATGGGGTTGCATTAGTGTGTGTGGCATGGGCAGCTTACACATCTGGAAAGACACCATCAATGCTGAAAGGTATATCCAGGTTCTAGAGCAACATATGCTCCCATCCAGACGACGTCTCTTTCAGGGAAGACCTTGCATTTTCCAACATGACAATGCCAAACCACATACTGCATCAATTACAGCATCATGGCTGCGTAGAAGAAGGGTCCGGGTACTGAACTGGCCAGCCTGCAGTCCAGATCTTTCACCCATAGAAAACATTTGGCACATCATAAAACGGAAGATACGACAAAAAAGACCTAAGACAGTTGAGCAACTAGAATCCTACATTGGACAAGAATGGGTTAACATTCCTATCCCTAAACTTGAGCAACTTGTCTCCTCAGTCCCCAGACGTTTACAGACTGTTGTAAAGAGAAGGGGATGTCTCACGGTGGGAAACATGGCCTTGTCCCAACTTTTTTGAGATGTGTTGTTGTCATGAAATTTAAAATCACCTAATTTTTCTCTTTAAATGATACATTTTCTCAGTTTAAACATTTGATATGTCATCTATTTTCTATTCTGAATAAAATATGGAATTTTGAAACTTCCACATCATTGCATTCCATTTTTATTTACAATTTGTACTTTGTCCCAACTTTTTTGGAATCTGGGTTGTAGTTGGTTTTGATGGTTTTAATTTGCACAAGTATTCAATGCCTCCACTACTAAAAAAATTAAAACTGTAATGGATCTTGTGTCCCAGGAATTTTCGAAAGTTGCAAGTAAAATTTCTAACGTATTTGGAAATTGTGGGAACATATTATTTAAGAAGTGTGTGCACAAGCAAAACCAAGAAGAGAGAGAAACATCACATCACATTATCTCTAGCCGCTTTATCCTTCTACAGGGTCGCAGGCAAGCTGGAGCCTATCCCAGCTGACTACGGGCGAAAGGCGGGGTACACCCTGGACAAGTCGCCAGGTCATCACAGGGCTAACACATAGACACAGACAACCATTCACACCTATGGTCAATTTAGAGTCACCAGTTAACCTAACCTGCATGTCTTTGGACTGTGGGGGAAACCGGAGCACCCGGAGGAAACCCACGCGGACATGGGGAGAACATGCAAACTCCACACAGAAAGGCCCTCGCCGGCCCCGGGGCTCGAACCCAGGACCTTCTTGCTGTGAGGCGACAGCGCTAACCACTACACCACCGTGCCGCCCCGAGAGAGAAACAATGTGAAAGAAAACACAAAAACACTTTTAGACCCAGTAAGATGTCTCCATCCATTATCTGTAGCTGCTTATCCTGTACAGGGTTGTCTATCCCAGCTGACTATGGGCAAGAGGCAGAGTACACCCTGGACAAGTCGCCAGGCCATCACAGGGCTAACGCATAGAGACAAGCAACCATTCACAACTATGGTCAATTTAGAGCCCCAGTTAGTCTAACCTGCATGTCTTTGGACTGTGGGGGAAACTGGAGCACCTGGAGGAAACCCATGCAGACACAAGAAGAACACGCAAACTCCACACAGAAAGGTCATCGGCTGTTGGACTCAAGCCCAGGACCTTCTTGCTGTGAGGCGACAGTGCTAACCACTACACCACCGTGCCACCGTGAGATGTCTGGAAAAGGCTCAAAATATGACATGAACACAAAATAAAATATTGGAGATACGATTGTGCAGTCAATAAGATCCTTCAAAATCCTAAAAGGTTGAATATGAAACCAAGTTCAGCAGCAGTGAGGGTGACTCAAAGGGTGTTTTCACATATAGTCCTTTTAAAACAAAACAAACTCAGTCCTCTTAAAGTGGACAACAGAAAAGGCCCTTACAGAAAAAACACATGAATTTCTCATGTATTTCTTACCGTATGTGATCACGTCACCACACGTGATCACATGGAATACATGGTATCAGATTTTGTAACATGTGTTACCATGTAGAGCACATGTGGAAAACATGTTACCACATGTGGAAAACATTCCACAAAAGCAAAAGTCACATGTGATCATGTGAAAAATCACATGTGAAGTTCATGTGATTTTTAGGGACTCCATTCTTTTTGTGTTCACACCGAGTTCATTTGAAAGAGGATTCGGCCTTGATGGTGCCTCAGTTCTCTTTCTGTTCACACTATAGTTCTTCTGAAGCTCTCAGACCTTTACTGTTTTGGATTGTGGGTAGCTTTCACTTGGATCATGTGATCTGTCTATGGCAAGCCAAGAGGAATAAAATACAATAGCAAAAGGTGACGCGAACCCGGAGTACTTTGTGTTCACAATGCACAGGTTAAGCAAACCCAAACGGGGACTTGAAGTGAACTGAACTGAGACCACCTCCTGAGGTTTGTTTTAGAGGGGTCTGAGTTTTTTGGAGTGTTCACATATGTGTAAAAAATGCTGACTAATCACTCTGAGCTTGTTTTGAGGGCTGAAAGGCATTAAGTTTGAAAACACTGAGTTTATTAAGTATAAACTTTATATTTCTTAGGTTTTGATCTGTCTGTACCAAAGGAGGTTGAATCGACAAAGTATGATCTAGGAATGTAGAGCTCTGCCGCCTAAGTGATTCTGTCTCACGGACTGATCTGGGAGCAAAACAGTCACTGACACAGACACAGCTGCTAAGAGATGTTTCTCAGTTTATTGAAGGACAAACAGGAGTATATATTCACATTCAAGAGAGTGTGTTGTAGCTATGTGATTGGATAATGATGATTTAAGAAGGTAAGTTATCTATGTATGACAGGATAACGTCAATGGGTGATGAAGCATTACATCACTGGTTTAGACTACACTACTTAATGAAAGAAGAGAGACATTATACTGTCAGAAAACACAGTACATGACTGTACTTTTTGGGGTACACTGGCTTAGTACTGGGGCAGTACTCTCTAAGGCACTTATTTGCACCATTTATATACAAATTGGGAACAAACTGTATATGTACCTTTCTGACCCTAAAAAGGACCTTAAAGTCCAATAATAAGCCCTAGGGGGTACATTCGTGTAGATTGTACCATGGGGTACAGAATTGGACTCCTCCTGTACCTCTATTTCTGCCAGTGTATATACTGTACCATCACTTGTTTGGATCATAATCTGATGAAAGAAGACATTACTTGTCAATATAACCTTCATTAAGCAGAGAGCATAATGTGTGAGCGAAGATAAATCTCAAGGCTTGAACTAACCAAAACAAGTAGCAATCAGAACAGCCTGTACCAGTTTCAAGTATGACATGACATTTAACAGACTCTTTTTATCCAGAGTGACATACAGTACAACATACCCAGAGCAGCCTAGGGCTTCAGCCACTCCTGCTGTTCCAGGGACTCAAACCAGCAACCTTTTTGTCCCAAGACTGCTTCTCTAACCATTAGGCTATGGCTTCCTGGGGCTTGACAAACATATTTTTATCAATTTCGTAAACAGCCACTTGTGCCAAAATATAACAATTCTCAGCTGAAGAAGACGATCAGCACAGCAAGTTTTCTATGACTGGTCTGAAGCAGGATTTTTTTTTTAAGCAATGCCCTGGGCAAAGCATAAATGTTTTAAGCAGAAAAAAAGGTCTTTTCTTGTTTCTTGAACAAGTCAACTTGTTCACAAATCTTGGCATCCTGTGACGAGATTATCCAAGATATGAATTTATGCAAGATGCTATTTTGCAATCATATGTCACTTGATGACTTTGTTGCAAGGTCTTGGCAATGCATGCACACACACCTCTGACAAGTTTATAAAACCACAGCTGCATGAAGAAATAGCTCTCTCATGGTACTTCAGAGCCATTATGAGACACCCTGCATGTCATATTGACCACATGACTGTGACCAAGGCAGCATGGTAGAATGGTTACTTCCTCTTTCTCACAGCATCAGTTCATCAGAATTGTATCACGTACAACCAATAATGTAAAATACTTCACATTCAACAAACACACTGTCCAGCACCCCTTAATAAACGATAAGGAGGTTTAGGAGAATTTCACAAAAACTAGTTTCAAAATGCACAGTCAGACCAAAGAGACTTTCACAAACTTCTACAGTAGTCATCTTATGCAAAACAAGATGATGACAAAAACCTAAAAGAACATTTTTTTTTTCCGTGTGATATAAGAATGGTACACAAAAGATCTCAAATGACATGGACACTCAAAATATAATTTGCAAGATTATCCATCAGCACACAAATGTGATTAAATCTGTTATTTATGGTTTTAATAAAAAAAACAAAATAAACAAAGCCAATATTGCGAATCCTGTGCTGACTATGGAGTGTATTTAAGAAACCTTGTGTTTTCAGCATTATTCTATATATTTACTGTGGGTTAGTTTGTTATAATGCTGGTATATTCAGTTTTCTCTTCAGCGTTGATCTGAACCCGTGCTGCTCCAGCTGTGTTAATGTGGGTTACAGTGGAGTACGTAACATCAGATCCAGTCTGTGGAAAGACAGAACATGAAAATTATCCATATAAAAACACACATACTTGTTTCTTTTGATTTTATTGTTGACCTCAAAAACACAACTTATATTTATCCATCTGAGCAGGTGAGAGTTAAGGGCAGCAGGAGATACTTTCCGATAACTCACTATTCAATGAGAGCATACGTGGTTCATGTGTGTCACCTGCAGTGAATCACAAATACAGTGGCGCTTGAAAGTTTGTGAACCCTTTAAAATTTTCTATATTTCTTCATCAATATGACCTAAAACATCATCGGATTTTCACACAAGCTCTAAAAGTAGAGAAAGAGAACCCAGTTAAACAAATGAAACAAAAATATTACACTTGGTCAGTTATTTATTGAGGAAAATGATCCAATATTACATATCTGTAAGTGGCAAAAGTATGTGAACCTTTGCTTTCAGTATCTGGTGTAACCCTCTTGTGCAGCAATAACTGCAACTAAACATTTCCAGTAACTGTTGATCAGTCCTGCACACTGTCTTGGAGGAATTTTAGTTCATTCTTCCATACAGAACAGCTTCAACTCTGGGATGTTGGTGGGTTTCCTCACATCAACTGCTCGCTTCAGGTCCTTCCACAACATTTTGATTGGATTAAGGTCAGGACTTTGACTTGGCCATTCCAAAACATTAACTGTATTCTTCTTTAACCATTCTTTGGTAAAACGACTTGTGTGCTTAGGGTTGCCTTGCTGCATGACCCACCTCTTGAGATTCAGTTCATGGACAGATGTCCTGACATTTTCCTTTAGAATTCGCTGGTATAATTCAGAATTCATTGTTCCATCAATGATGGCAAGCCATCCTGGCCCAGATGCAGCAAAACAGGCCCAAACCATGATACTACCACCACCATGTTTCACACATGGGATAAGGTTCTTATGCTAGAATGCAGTGTTTTCCTTTCTCCAAACATAACGCTTCTCATTTAGATCAAAAAGTTCTATTTTGGAGAGCAGTGGCTTTCTCCTTGCAACCCTGCCATGCACACCATTGTTCAGTGTTCTCCTGATGGTGGACTCATGAACATTAACATCAGCCAATGTGAGAGAGGCCTTCAGTTGCTTAGAAGTTACCCTAGGGTACTTTGTGACCTCGCCGACTATTACACGCCTTGCTCTTGGAGTGATCTTTGTTGGTCGACCACTCCTGGGGTGACAGGGTTTTGGTTGAGATGGGGATTGAACATCTTAAACCTCAGACCACCCTCGGAATGAGACAGAGATTCAGGACAGAGATGCAGAGACTTAGCGTTTTCAAAAAGGAAGTCTTTACTGAGAGCACCAGATCAAAAACAAAATAAATCTTTAGCATGTATATTCCAGGTCCAAAAAGGTCAGTCATTAAAATGCACAAAAAAGAGAAAACCCAAAAATGGCAAAACAGTACATGGCACAAAAGTTCAAAAATAATATCCACTCGAGACAGTCAAAAGCAAAACAATCCTCTTCTTAGAAAACAGAGGGAGTGGTCAAAAGGCTGTTCAAAACAGTGGAGCAAACAGCTATAGTGAAAAACCCAGGACAAGTACTCACACGGTGGCTCACAGGAGAACTGAGCAAAGTGGAAAGAAAACAAACTCATATATATAGGCCAGCCAATCAACTACTTGCCATCAATGATTCGCTTTGCCAATAGCATGAAGACAAGTGTAACCCAAGAAAAACAAAAGAAAATATAATGCAAAATAGTGGCATCTAGTGGCCACGTAGATGAACAGCAGGCTGAAAGTTCCACAGAACCTGACATGGGGAGGGTAACAATGGTCTTGAATTTCCTCCATTTGTACACAATCTGTCTGACTGTGGATTGGTGGAGTCCAAACTCTTTAGAGATGGTTTTATAATCTTTTCCAGCCTGATTAGCATCAACAGCACTTTTTCTGAGGTCCTCAGAAATCTCCTTTGTTCATGTCATGATACACTTCCACAAACATGTCTTGTGAAGATCAGTCTTTGATAGATCCCTGTTCTTTAAATAAAACAGGGTGCCCACTCACACCTGATTGTCATCTCATCGATTGAAAACACCTGACTCTAATTTCACCTTCAAATTAATTGCTAATCCTAGAGGTTCACATACTTTTGCCACTCACAGATATGTAATATTGGATCATTTTCCTCAATAAATAAATGACCAAGTATTTTTTTTGTCTCATTTGTTTAACTGGGTTCTCTTTATCTACTTTTAGGACTTGTGTGAAAATCTGATCATGTTTTAGGTCATATTTATGCAGAAATATAGAAAATTCTAAAGGGTTCACAAACTTTCAAGCACCACTGTACATCCATCCATTATCTGTAGTTGTTTATCCTATACAGGGTCACAGGCAAGCTGGAGCCTATCCCAGCTGACTATGGGCGAGAGCTGAGGTACACCCTGGACAAGTCGCCAGGTCATCGCAGGGCTAACACAGAGATAAACAACCATTCACACTCACATTCACAGTCAATTTCGAGCCACCAATTAGCCTAACCTGCATGTCTTTGGGGGAAACCAGAGCACCTAGAGGAAACCCACGCAGACATGAGGAGAACATGCAAACTCCACACAGAAAGACCCTTGTTGGACGCTGGGCTCGAACCCAGGACCTTCTTGCTGTGAGGCAACAGTGCTAACCACTACTACCGTGCTACCTCCAAATACATCTAAATACAACTAAAAGTAGAAATAAATCTATGATAACCATTATCATTGCAACCATGCAGAATGAAGAATACAGTTGGACTCTGATGGACAATGAGAAAGTGATGAAATGTTATTGTTCCTTTTCAATCATCTACCTTCCAGTTCAAAGACTTAAAGATGCCACATGGTGCAAAATGCCCCAGAATCCAAAGATGGTTTTGTTCAGCTATTTCAAACTATGATCCATATATGATGAAATCCATGTTGGGTTCTCTCTGATTATGGCATTGTCAAAAAAATCTCCAGATATGATCCAGATTCTTGGAAAAATTAACAAAAAAACTAAGATATCTCCAGATTCTTGAGGTTTTGGCACAGTGACATAATAAAAATGCAGCTGAGCTCACGCCTGCGTATACGCTAACCTGATCCATCTGCTTTCTCTTACAGTCTGGACGTTCTTCAGTAATCCTGTTCTCTCCACATCTTCCTCCTAAAGAGAAAAGACCTTTAGTTTTCCTTTTCCAGAGTGACTTACAGAAGTGCTTCTAGTTCGAAAGGTTTTCAGTTAATCGCTCTCAAAATGTGTGTGTGTGTGTGTGTGTGTGTGTGTACCTCTACGTCTCCAACAAATAAATGTCACTACACCAGGTATCACAAACAATAAAACTGCCAGAATGCCAAACACTGTGGAATAAAACACAAAACAGTTTATAAATGGAATGAAAGGATGAGGGGTTTTTCCAATCGCTGAATAAAATGAAAAAGTTTTGGCACCTATAGGGAGGCTGCTGTGTGTTTGCTGTTTATCTTGTTCCAGTGTTGTTGACAGTGTTGGGAAAGTTCACGTTCTACATGAACTAGTTCAAAGTTCAGTTCACAAATTTTAAAATGAACTAGTTCAGTTCATAATTCAAAATTTTGAACTAAGTTCACAGTTCCAAAAATGAACTAGCTCATAATTCTTTTTTTTCCCAATATGTTGCTGCGAGCTATTATTTTTCAAAATTATTGCCACAGCCTATATAGAACCACAGACAGCAATTATTTTTTATCAGTTTTAACACTGAAACTATGCGTCAGATTTCATCTTCGTATCCAATTTTGAAATCCTTATCCAACCAGGGTTTACATTAGCATTGAGGGGACAGCCCTCAGAATACTGGCATTTCCCCATTGTTGCTTTAACACTTTGTTGCCGCCCATTCAGCCCACACTAGTAGTCAGCTGCAGCTTTCACCCCTACAGTATATTCTCAAAAACATGAGGGAAAACTTGCTGCTTGAATGGCTTTTTATTTTAAATGAGGAATTATTAAAACAAAAACAGGACAGTAGTCCTTAAGGTGCAAATGTTTTTCCATTTTAATAAATTTTCCAAACCTGGAAACAATTCATATCAAATTCCATTTCAGTTCATACTAAAAAGGAACCTAAAGAAAGCAATACTGAATATACCAGGCAGGTTCTACAAACAAATTACAACTTAAAATAGTAAAACCCTCAAGGATACCATTCTAAACTGCAGTATACTGTTAACAACAAAGTCGAGAAGATGTGTCGACATAATTCTGTACTAACACAAACACAATCTGAGGTAGGAACCAGGCTGAAGTAGGAAACAAAGGTTGGACCTTAAAGTGCAATATTCAAAGTGTATGGAATCAATTTTGTGCCAAAATGTTCATACAATACTTTTGAAATATCAAACAAAAATGACAAATCAAAATACAAAAAAAAAAAAGTCAATTTTTTTAGACTGGCAAACAAATTATTCGTATAATCGTGCAAAATCAGTCTATTACCCTTCAGAAACCTTTTATTTTTGTTCCGCGTCTTTCTCAGTTTTGTTTGACGTAATTTATTTTGGTTGCAATTCCAGCTTTCTTGTTTGCGCTCCCTGACTTTTTGCTTGCAGTTTTGGCACAAACTTGACGTGTGGGTGGGCTGTCCAGGAATGCATTCCCATTGGGTAACTTGTGTTTGACTGACAGCTACACTCAGCCATTCCCTACTCGGATTCTGGCGGACTGTTTGACGAGTGACCGATCCATTGACGGTAAACAAGGATTGAGTGAACTTCAGTGGCGACTATGATATTGAATTAATTCAACAAAGTGTAAGTACGGGACAAATGTGTTGTAGTAGTACACATTATGCAGGTGTGTTTAACGTTAGCAAGACAGCTATTATATTGGGTAGTGGAGCTAAGTCTAACATTTGACTTGCTACGAAACACCTGCATAATGTGTACTACTGCAACACATACAACACATTTGTCCCGTACTTACACTTTGTTGAATTAATTCAATATCATAGTCGCCACTGAAGTCCACTCGATCCTTGTTTACCGTCAATGGATCGGTCACTTGTCAAACAGTCCGCCAGAATCCAAGTAGGGAATGGCTGAGCATAGCTGTCAGTCAAACACAAGTTACCCAATGGGAATGCATTCCTGGACAGCCCACCCACATGTCAAGTTTGTGCCAAAACTGCAAGCAAAAAGTCAGGGAGCGCAAACGAGAAAGCTGGAATTGCAACCAAAATAAATTCATCTCATCATCTCTAGCCGCTTTATCCTTCTACAGGGTTGCAGGCAAGCTGGAGCCTATCCCAGCTGACTATGGGCAAAAGGCAGGGTACACCCTGGACAAGTCACCAGGTCATCACAGGGCTGACACATAGACACAGACAACCATTCACACTCACTTTAGAGTCACCAGTTAACCTAACCAGCATGCCTTTGGACTGTGGGGGAAACCAGAGCACCCGGAGGAAACCCATGTGGACACCATGCAAACTCCACACAGAAAGGCCCTTGCCGGCCACGGGGCTCGAACCCAGGACCTTCTTGCTGTGAGGCAACAGCGCTAACCACTACACCACCGTGCCACCCCAAAATAAATTACGTCAAACAAAACTGAGAAAGACGCGGAACAAAAATAAAAGGTTTCTGAAGAGTAATAGACTGATATTTTGCACGATTACACGAATAATTTGTTTGCCAGTCTAAAAAAAATTGCCTTTTTTTTTGTATTTTGATTTGTCGTTTTTGTTTGATATTTCAAAAGTATTGTATGAACATTTTGGCACAAAATTGATTCCATAAAAGTGCAAAACATTTAAACATTATTCATATCTTTTCATTAAGTCACTTTTAAATTTTTTGTGAATGTATTTTTTCACACGGCCATTGCCATGTCTTTTGATTTTTTAATCACTCGCACATACCTTGAAAAGCTAGCCGGGTGCTTTAGTTCAATGTGCCGTTTCAGGTTTGTTGTTGATGTACAGAGTTGTTTCTTGAAACCCGGCGGGCAAAGTTTACACAAAAAGGTAGGATTTTTTTTCCACCTGCATCATCACTGACCTTTTCATAAAATTCTTTCAAGTAATCATACGAAGATGCCGTATTAATGGCGGAGGCAGAGTCTGAGGTCGTGCTGCTCATAGACATATAAACATAGACGCCGCCTTCTGCGTAGAATCATGTCATCCTCGCCGCCATATTGGATGTGGCAAAGTGGAGATTCTTCAACCGTCTCTGGTATAGCGTCTAGATAGTAGCCGAGAATAAAGATGCCTCATTCATGTGCTGCGTTTAACTGTACTGAAGGTTTACCATCCAAACGAGATCACATGGGATTACCTTTCACAAGTGAGACTGGAAAAATACTTTTCATTGTATTTGGTCACTATAACGTAATTTTACGAACAGATTTTTCTGACTTTGTGGCTAATATGAAGTCTCGCGCATAATAGCCGCTCGGTGAAACCTGTCTCCAAACAACGAAGTATTTCCTTCGTAACTACGCTGATTGTTGTTAGTTGCTTAGCTAACTTTTCACATACTATGTAGGTTTCCCAAAAATAAAGCCATGAAAAAGCAGTGGGAGACAGCTGTGCGACAGGCAGGGTTTTCTGCTACTCCGTCATCCTTGCTCTGGAGTGAACACTTCAGAACGGAGGATTTTGACAGAACAGGTCAGACAGTCAGGATCAGAGAGGGAGCTGTTCCTTCAGTCTTCAGTTTCCCAGCTCATCTCCACCGGGTAGGTGTAGAGTTATAAGCAGTGAGAATTAGATAATACGGTGCTACACTATGATGAACGTTTTTGAACATATGATGAATGTTTTTAACCTTTCTGAATGTGAAGGAATCAGTGATGTATTTTGTTTTGGTATGACGTTAGAACCTGGCCGAACTCAGTTTGGCGGTCATTCAGCTCACTTTATTCAACGAGAGTAGGTCTGTGTGGTGACTCAATAAATAAAACAGTAAATTTTTATTTTCATTCACTATTTCCAGTTTTTCCACTATTTCCATCATTTATCATATTCAGTCTTGGAGGTTGGCTATTGTGGCCTCAGGCTTTGGTAGCTTGCTACGGTATGCTGACTGATTAGCTTACCTGAGCTATATATCGCGTATCTGTCGCTAGTTTGCAGTGTACAGGGTATTTCGCACACTATTTATAACCATCACATTAAAAGTTATATATGTTGTTTTGATGCCTGTTTGTTTCCCAAATATATACGTGTGTCTTTTAATGGGTGAATAAAAGGCATCGAGTTAAATATTATTGTAGAAAGGGGCTTTATGAAGTTCAGTCCATTTACTTGCATTGGTTTATGGGGAAGATTTGCCACATCCAATATGGCGGACACTCTGACGTATCCCAGCAACGGGCCACCAGGCTCAATGCGGCGTCTATGTTTATATGTCTATGGTCACACCGCCGCATGCGTCATCAAAGTGCGAAGCATGGAGGCAAAAACAAATGATGGCAGCAGCATCATAGACATATAAACATAGACGCCGCATTGAGCTGGGTGGCCCGTTGCTGGGATACGTCAGAGTGTCTGCCATATTGGATGTGGCAAATCTTCCCCGTAAACCAATGCAAGTAAATGGACTGAACTTCATAAAGCCCCTTTCTACAATAATATTTAACTCGATGCCTTTTATTCACCCATTAAGACACACACGTATATATTTGGGAAACAAACAGGCATCAAAGCAACATATATAACTTTTAATGTGATGGTTATAAATAGTGTGCGAAATACCCTATACACTGCAAACTAGCGACAGATACGCGATAGATAGCTCAGGGAAGCTAATCAGTCAGCATACCGTAGCAAGCTACCAAAACCTAAGGCCAAAATAACCAACCTACAAGACTGAATATGATAAATGATGGAAATAGTGGAAAAACTGGAAATAGTGAATGAAAATAAAAATTTACTGTTTTATTTATTGAGTCACCACACAGACCTACTCTCGTTGAATAAAGTGAGCTGAATGACCGCCAACCTGATTTCGGCCAGGTTCTAACGTCATACCAAAACAAAATACATCACTGATTCCTTCACTTTCAGAAAGGTTAAAAACATTCATCATATGTTCAAAAACGTTCATCATAGTGTGGCACCGTATTATCTAATTCTCACTGCTTATAACTCTACACCTACCTGGTGGAGATGAGCTGGGAAACTGAAGACTGAAGGAACAGCTCCCTCTCTGATCCTGACTGTCTGACCTGTTCTGTCAAAATCCTCTGTTCTGAAGTGTTCACTGCAGAGCATGCATGACGGAGTAGCAGAAAACCCTTCCCGTCGCACAGCTGTCTCCCACTGCTTTTTCATGGCTTTATTTTTGGGAAATCTACATAGTATGTGAAAAGTTAGCTAAGCAACTAACAACAATCAGCGTAGTTACGAAGGAAATACTTCGTTGTTTGGAGACAGGTTTCACCGAGCGGCTATTATGCGCGAGACTTCATATTAGCCACAAAGTCAGAAAAATCTGTTCATAAAATTACGTTATAATGACCAAATACAATGAAAAGTATTTTTCCAGTCTCACTGTCATGGTCCTACCTGTGGGCTTCTCTCTTCAGGTAACATCTCCACTCAGCATTACCGGCCACGCCCGCACTCACTTCCTCTTATTATCTTTCAGTGACTGTCATTGGCTGTTGCTGATCACCTGCTCTCCCCCTGTGTGTATTTAAGCTGCAGTTCTCCCTAGCTCCTGTGTCAGATCGTCTGCAACTCTCAGCCTGATTACCTGCTCTGTGTTCCTACTACTCTGACTCCTGAAGATTTCCTGTTCTGTCTGACTCTGTCTGCTCTCCAGCCCCGGTAACCTGATCTGCCTTCTGTTCTGTCGACTCTGCCTCTTGCCTGCCCCTCCTGCACCTTTGCCTGATCTCCAGCTTGCTCAGCCCTACAGCCACACCTCTCTGACTATGCCTGGTCCTATCTCATCTCTGAAGCTAAGCAGGGTTGGGCCTGGTCAGTACTTGGATGGGAGACCTCAGATGTCACCACCAGCCATCCCTGCCTCTCAGTTCTCCTGCCACTGGATTTCACCCACACATATTCTTCCAACTCCCCTTTCCCCTATTATTAATCAACTGTGGTTTGAGCGCATTTGATCTCCTCTCCTGTCTGTTCCGTGACAGAACGATCTGACCTGCATGGAGTCAGCGCCTGAGCGCACTGAAGGGGATGTCTGCTGATGTTACAGCCCTGATCCAGCATGGCCATCAGCAACAACAACTGGACCAAGCACTCCAGCTGCTCACCGCCCTAGCATCCCCTGGGCCTCCGGGAGGTGATCCTGCTGCACTCGGTGCCCCGGAACCCAAGGTCGGCAGTCCGGAGTGCTTTGACAGTGACCCCTCCCAAGTCCGTGCTTTCCTGACCAGCTGCCGGTTGATCTTTGACCTACAGCCCAGAACCTTCGCGTTGGAGGCAGCGAAGGTGGCCTTCGTCATCACTCATCTGACTGGCTGCGCCCACCTGTGGGGGACTGCTGAGTATGAACGCCGGACACCGGCGTGTGCCTCCTTCTCCCTGTTTGCTGTGGAGATGATTAAGGTCTTCGACCCGGGCTCGTCGTCAGTAGAGGCATCCGGAGGACTGAAAAGTATTCGCCAAGGCAGACGTACAGTGGCTGACTACTCGGTCGATTTCTGGACCTTGGCCCGGCGCAGCAAGTGGAACATGCAGGCGCTGGTGGACGCCTTTCTGCACAGCCTGGCCGACTACATGAAGGACGAATTGGTCTCGTATGAACAACCGTCGACACTCGATGAGGCCATCGCCCTGGCCGTCCGCATTGACCACCGGGTCCAGACCCGTCGACGAGAGAGGGCCCGCCGGACTCAGCCAGTCATCACCACACGGAGAAGCCAGAGCTCACCGGACATAGGAGGGGCCCGGTTGGGTTCAATGATCCTCCAATCCTCCACCAGCCAGAAACCTATGCTCCAAGTTTGCCTTCGTCTGTTGGATTCCACCCACACCCTGGTTGACTCTGGCGCCGAGGCTAACATCATGGACACTGAGCTTGCACGCCAGTTGGGCCTGCGAAGCCACCACCTATCCTCTCCCGTTCCAGCCAGGGCGCTGGATGGCCATCTCCTTGGCACCGTCACCCGCCTCACTGCCCCTGTTCCGATGACTCTGTCAGGCAACCACCACGAAACCATCCAATTTCACCTGCTCCGTTCCCTCAGCCAACCTCTCATCCTGGGCTATCCATGGCTCCGCCAGCACAGTTCTCACCTCGACTGGGCCACTGGAGAGATAAGAGAATGGGGCAAGGACTGCCATTGGACCTACTTACGAGCCGCCATCCTAAACACCCGTACTCCACCTGCCAGCTCTGCCCCCGACCTCACTAATGTCCCAGCGTGTTATCACAGCCTTCGGGAGGTATTCAGTAAAACCAAGGCCACTTCCTTGCCTCCTCACCGGCCCTACGACTGCGCCATTGATCTCCTCCCAGGCACTGCACCACCCAAGGGTCATCTCTACTCTCTGTCCGCCCCGGAAAGGAAGGCGATGGAGACCTACATCAGTGACTCTCTGGCTTCCGGCCTCATCCGTCCATCCTCTTCGCCCGCCGGCGCCGGGTTCTTCTTCATGGGAAAGAAGGATGGGTCCCTGCGCCCCTGCATCGATTACAGGGGTCTCAACGACATCACCGTCAAGAACCGATACCCTCTCCCACTGCTTACCTCCGCCTTCGAGCTGCTCCAGGGAGCCACGGTCTTCACAAAACTCGATCTCCAGAATGCCTACCATCTGGTTCGGATAAGGGAGGGAGACGAGTGGAAGACCGCATTCAACACCCCCACCAGTCACTATGAATACCGGGTGATGCCGTTTGGCCTTACCAACGCACCAGCGGTATTCCAGGCTCTGGTGAATGATGTCCTGCGAGATATGTTGAACAAGTTCGTGTTCGTGTACCTCGACAACATCCTGATCTTCTCTAAAACCCTGTCTGAACACACCCAGCATGTCCAGCAAGTGCTCCGTAGTCTCCTGGAAAACTCCCTCTTCGTCAAGGCAGAAGAGTGTGAGTTTCATGCCAAGTCTATGGGGTTCCTGGGGTACATCGTGGCAGAAGGGAGCATCCAGATGGACCCTGCCAAAGTCTCTGCAGTTACTTCATGGCCAGTACCAGAGAGCAGGAAGCAGCTTCAGCAGTTCCTGGGCTTCGCAAATTTCTACAGGAAATTCATTCGTAATTACAGCACCATTGCATCACCGCTCACTGCCTTGACCAGCACCAAACAGTCCTTCACCTGGACTTCGGCCGCCAACGAAGCCTTTGCCACCCTCAAGGCTCGGTTCACCACTGCTCCCGTCCTCCGGCTGCCTGATGAGGAGCGGCAATTCATCGTTGAGGTGGACGCCTCGGATGTGGGAGTCGGGGCAGTGCTCTCACAGAGGTCTGCGGATGACAACAAGCTCCACCCTTGTGCGTTCTTCTCCCGCCGGCTGTTGCCGGCCGAACGCAATTACGACGTAGGCAATCGGGAACTGCTGGTGGTCAAGCTCGCCCTGGAGGAATGGCGCCACTGGCTGGAGGGAAGTGTAGTCCCATTCCTGGTCTGGACAGACCATAAGAATCTTGAATACATCCGCACCGCCAAACGACTCAACCCCAGACAGGCCCGCTGGGCTCTCTTTTTCACTCGATTCAATTTCACCCTTTCGTACCGGCCCGGATCTCGCAACACCAAGCCTGACGCGCTCTCCCGCCAGTTCCAGAAGGGTGATGCCCCCTCCAAGGACCCGGCTCCCATCCTGCCTGACCCCTGTATCGTTGCTGTGCTGACCTGGGACATCGAAGAACAAGTGCGGGAAGCCCTCCGTGACCAACCCAGCCCCAGTGCATGCCCCGCAAGTCGCCTCTTCGTTCCTGCAGACCTGCGATCCCAGGTTATACAATGGGGACATGACTCCCGTCTAGCCTGCCAACCTGGTTCCACTCGCACCTACCACCTGCTCACCCAACGGTTCTGGTGGCCTACTGTGGGCAGGGATGTGTGAGACTTTGTCCGAGCCTGCCCTACCTGTAACCAAAATAAGTCCTCCAGCCGGCCTCCTGCCAGTTTGCTCCAGCCTCTGCCCATGCCAATGCGACCCTGGTCCCACATCTCCCTGGATTTTGTTACGGGTCTACCCCCTTCTAACGGGATGACGGTCATACTCACCATCGTGGACTGCTTTAGCAAAATGGCTCACTTTGTTCCCCTCCCCAAACTACCATCAGCCAAGGAGACTGCCCAGATCGTCTTGCAACATGTCTTTCGCATCCATGGGCTGCCCAAGGACATTGTTTTGGACCGGGGGCCACAATTCGCCTCCTCTTTTTGGAAGGAGTTCTGTCACCTACTCGGGGCCACCGCCAGACTCATCTCCGGATTCTGACCCCAGTCCAACGGCCAGTCAGAACGGACGAACCAGGAGTTGGAGAAGGCACTTCGGTGCATGGCATCACGCAACCCTAGGGCCTGGTGCGAGCACCTGCTGTGGGTGGAATACTCCCACAACTCCCTCACCAGCTCAGCCACCGGGCTGTCCCCATTCCACTGCGTGTATGGCTACCAACCACCCCTATTCCCCAGCCAGGAGGGAGAGGTCACCTGCCCGGCTGCCCTCACCTATGCACGCCGATGCCGCCGCACCTGGTCTCAAGCCCGCGCTGCACTCCTCAAGTCAGTCACCAGGTACTCTACTGGCACCAACCGGCGGAGGATGCCTGTGCCCACCTACCGGGTGGGCCAGAAGGTGTGGCTATCTGCCAAGGACCTGCCCCTCCAGGTGGAGTCTCGTAAGCTAGCACCTTGGTTCGTCGGACCATTCCCTATCCAGAGGATAATCAGCCAGTCTGCTGTCCGGCTTCGACTGCCCAAGTCCATGAGAGTGCACCCCACCTTCCACGTCTCTAAGATGAAGCCAGTGCATGAGAGCCCGCTGGTCCCAGCTGCTCCTCCTCGTCTCATCGACGGTGGCCCGGTCTACTCCGTCCGGCGACTGCTGAAGTCACGACGCAGGGACAGGGGCCTCCAATACCTGGTGGATTGGGAGGGCTATGGCCCTGAGGAGAGGATGTGGGTTCCCGCTGGAAGGATTCTGGATCCGGCCCTCATCGCCGACTTCCATCGGCTACACCCTGACCAGCCCTCCATCCGACGGGGCCGACGTAGGGGTTCTCACCGTGCGGATCCACTTCCGGACCCTGCCCCTGCTCCAGCGCCTGAGCCTGACACCGAACCGAATCCTGGGTGGGGGTCCTTGGATGACGATTCTTCTGACAGTGAAGAGGGTGTGGAGGCTATGGACACTGACCGGTCTGAGGAGTTCTAACCCTCCACCGGTATTCCCCCTCCTCCCGCCCATCTTTGGTGATCTGTGGCTAGGGACTTCTGGAGCCGTCCCTTGGGGGGGGGGGTTTTCTGTCATGGTCCTACCTGTGGGCTTCTCTCTTCAGGTAACATCTCCACTCAGCATTACCGGCCACGCCCGCACTCACTTCCTCTTATTATCTTTCAGTGACTGTCATTGGCTGTTGCCGATCACCTGCTCTCCCCCTGTGTGTATTTAAGCTGCAGTTCTCCCTAGCTCCTGTGTCAGGTCGTCTGCAACTCTCAGCCTGATTACCTGCTCTGTGTTCCTACTACTCTGACTCCTGAAGATTTCCTGTTCTGTCTGACTCTGTCTGCTCTCCAGCCCTGGTAACCTGATCTGCCTTCTGGTCTGTCAACTCTGTGTCTTGCCTGCCCCTCCTGTACCTTCAACTGATCTCCAGCTCGCTCAACCCTACAGTCACACCTCTCTGACTATGCCTGGTCCTATCTCATCTCTGAAGCTAAGCAGGGTCAGGCCTGGTCAGTACTTGGATGGGAGACCTCAGATGTCACCACCAGCCATCCCTGCCTCTCAGTTCTCCTGCCACTGGATTTCACCCACACACATTCTTCCAACTCCCCTTTCCCCTATTATTAATAAACTGTGGTTTGAGCGCATTTGATCTCCTCTCCTGTCTGTTCCGTGACACTCACCTGTGAAAGGTAATCCCATGTGATCTCGTTTGGATGGTAAACCTGTTGGTACAGTTAAATGCAGCACATGAATGAGGCATCTTTATTCTTGGCTACTGTCTAGACGCTATACCAGAGACGGTTGAAGAATCTCCACTTTGCCACATCTAATATGGCGGCGAGGATGACGTATGATTCTATGCAGAAGGCGGCGTCTATGTTTATATGTCTGTGGGTGCGACTCTGTGGTGGGTGGTGTTGCCAGATTGGGTGTTTTTTCCGCTACATATTATGGCCTGTTTACGGTGTGTTTTAGCCAGGGTTTTGCCTGGAAGGCTCTATGGAAATCTGGCACTCTCTTGAACGAAGTTAAACTGTGAGAGAGTGCCTTTCACAAACGCCAGAATGAACGCATTCACAGTAACATTCATCAAGCGGAAATACAGTACGTTCAGTTCACGTTCACCCAAAATATGAACGAGTTCATGAACGATCGTTCATTGAACGTGTTCAGGCACAACAGTGGTTGTTGAGGAGGCTGCAGGTGGAGAGTTTGTTGTTTTACTCTGACACTGTTCTGATGGAGGTGTTGTGTCTGTTTTCCTCAAGTGTGTAGAACTTTCTCTTCTACCAACTGAACAGAATGATACAACTAAACTCGAAAGTCAAAATAGCGAGTTCAATTAACAAGGAATTAATCAGATCTGAAAGCCCAATTCATTCAAGTAACCCTTGATACAATTCACGTGGTGTGTGTGTGTGTGTGTGTGTGTGTGTGTGTTTACACCTTTGTGTCTTTGTGTATCCAACAAACATAATTCAAAACACTGTGTACAAATAAATAAATGTACAAATGGAAACACACTTTTTCACTTCTACTTCAAAAACAAAGTTTTGGCACCTATAGGGAGGCTGCTGTGTGTTTGATGTTTACCTTGTTTCAGTGTTGTTGAAGAGGCTGTAGGTGGAGAGTTTGTTGTTTTACTCTGATGCTGTTCTGATGGAGGTGTTGTGTCTGTTTTGCTTGAGTGTGTTGAAGTTTCTCTTCTTCCTACTGAAAAGATTGACAACACTTATTAAAACTAATGTCTGTTTTCATCACTGTGAGTAATATGGCCCATGACACTGCAGTAAAGCATGCTCACAGTCATTAATGAACAAATGTACCTTTAACAGATAGTCTGTAATATCTGTGATCAGCCTGTACAGAACATATGTACCTGAGTATATGTACCACAGTACCTGAGTGAACTTCTGCTCCTCTATGACTCGTCATGCCTACTTAGATCAAAAGGTGCAGGCTATCTGCTGGTACCTCGTATAGTGAAGGCTACATCAGGGGGCAGAGCCTTTTCTTACAAAGCCCCACAGTTATGGAACAGCCTTCCAAGTAATGTTTGGGAATCAGACACAGTCTCAGTGTTTAAGTCTAGGCTGAAAACATATCTGTTTAGTCAAGCCTTTTGTTAATGGTGTTTATGAGGTAAAGGTGTAGATCTGGAGGGTCCTCAGACATAGAGTGTTTTGGTAAACTGGGATGTATGGATGCTGTCAGTCTCCACTCGCTTGCTCACTCGAGTTTGTTGACGGTGTAGTGGCTGGCTGCTTTATGTCCCGGGGCTCCCTCATGCCTGTGTTACCTTCTGGCTCTCCCCTTTTAGTTATGCTGTCATAGTTAGTTTTGCCGGAGTCCCTGCTTGTACTCAGTGTAATATGTATACTGTTCCTACTTATTCAGGTGACATTGGGCATACCTAACAACCTGTGTTTTCTTTCCCTCCCCCCCCAATCTGTCCCTCTGAATTACATGGAGTCAACAGGAAATCTTTTGGTGGAGAGGGTGGAGACCTCGACTGGCTATCATATCCTGCAGGAATCGGCCGTCAGACATTCTGTCGCATGTCCCAGACCTGGTGAAATGTAACTGAATTGTCTTGGCCAGCCCTAAGGGTCCCATCTGCATCTCTTCATTGCTGAGGAGTGTGCTCCCATCACCCAATCAAGCATCCAGCCAGAGCAGGCCATGTTCTCTCCCCCCCCCCCCCCCAGTCTGTCCCTCTGAGTTACATGTTGATCCTGGGATTGAGATGCTGACCTCTTCTGCCCCTCAGACCTGCTTGATCCATCCTGGTGCCCTGTGTCTGGTTGGAGTCTCATCGCATCGCTCCTGTGGAGGATGGCCCCATGAAGACAGTTGAAAGTCACACCTGGAGGATGCTCTGGACTCTTACAGTAATGCTTTTATGCCTGAGGACTACAGTTGACTTGCTAACTTTAGGACTGCAGTTGTCATGAACAGTTTTGCACTCAAGTTTCCATCAATGAAGAGTTACAACATCAACGAAACTGTCTTCATGTTAAAACTGTTAATATTATAGTCATGCTGTCTGTTGTTGCCCAAATGAGGATGGGTTCCCTTTTGAGTCTGGTTCCTCTCGAGGTTTCTTCCTCATGTTGTCTGAGGGAGTTTTTCCTTGCCACCATCGCCGCAGGCTTGCTCATTGGGGATAGATTAGGGATAAAATTAGCTCATGTTTTAAGTCGTTCAAATTCTGTAAAGCTGCTTTGCGACAATGTTTATTGTTAAAAGTGCTATACAAATAAACTTGACTTGACTTGACATATGTAGTCTCCCTGATCCTCTTCAGTCAGGTCTGATATGAGTAGAGAGAGGTTTCCTGGAGGGTTTTCACTGACCAGTTTGACTCTGTTCCCATAATGTTCAGTCTGTTCAGGGTAAATTTTCTGATGATTTGCTCCAGATTCTCTTATAAACTCCCATTGTACAGACTTTGGTTTGTCCTGTCACCTCCTCTAACCCTGCTTTCACCAGCTTCACCGTGGGGTGTGTTTGACCTACTTTTAACCAAAACAAGTCTGCGTGAGCAAACATGGTGGACTTTGCTCTCCCATGAGCTAAAAGCCAGTAGAAAAGAAAAAGAAAGCCTGCCTGGTGAATGCAACTGCAAGATAGAGCAAGGTTAGATGATGTAATTTTTCTGGACAGAGAACTAAATCATTCTTGCTAGCGCTTAGCCATCTTAGCCTTAGAATGCATGGGCTCGACTCTACAGTAGTGAGTATGGAGTTATAGGGGCCTTTCACATGACATCATCTTAATTGTGGATTTGTTTATCCGGCCAAGATCTGTGTTTGCCAATGACCAGCACAAGTGTACATGAATGATTGTAATCCCAATTCAGTACATCTACAGATAAACTTGTAGAAGTTTCATCTAAAAGAACAATACCAGAAACCTGTTGTACTTTTGGATGTAATAACAGATGCGGAGATAAGCCTGGTTTAACTTTTCACCACTTCCCAGCAAACCGAGAAAGATGAGAAAAATGACAAGCTGCAGTTAAACAGGAAGACTGGATTATAAAGCATCCCATTTGTGTGGAGAACATTTTAAATCAGATTAGTTTGAAAGCTCTGTGCAACGTTAAAATGTATATCTGGATGTGGGCTTTGGACACCATATATTTTATTAGACTTGATGCCTGGTGAGACTAGCAGCATGTTTGTTATGGACTGATAATGTAAACGAGGCTAAACACCATATAATATCTTAGATCTATGCCCTGCCTTGTTTATCACTGTTACAAGTCTACATTTGAGCTTACTTTTGTCACAATAAGGTATTTTTCTTTTTTCAGGAATTTCCCATAACATTCCAGCATGTACGAATCCTGCCTCAAAATATTGGTAGACATCTGTACTTTTGTAAACCTTTAGCATCTCCGGTATATTTAGAAATCTCAAATACTCAATAGTGCAGGATGTTGTAGTGTCCCAAATCCAGTAGCTGGTTTGCTGAACACATTTCAAATGGAATAAATATATTTGTGGGTAAATTAAGAAGCCTTTATTTTTGTCACGTGTAAACTCAAGCACAGCGAAATTCTTCCTTTGCATTTAAACCATCTGGAGCTGTACATGTGCGCAGACATACACACACAAACAGACAGCAAGAGCATGCGCGCGAGAGAGAGCAGTGAGCAGAATAAATAAATACATTTGTGGGTAAATTATATGGATCTGTGATGCCTGCATCTTTCAGCTTTTCCATGTAATGTGATCTGCTGGTAAAATATAAATTTTTAATCAGCACGATGTTTTCTGTGCGTCGCCATCTTGGTGTGACACAGGGCCATTCCATAGTTATGTTAATTAGTTAAAGCTCCTCTCATTAAAAAAAAAGCTCCTTGCGTTCAGCTATTTCCTTAGGGACATACTGTTTACCACGGGCCCAAAATGGAGAAAAGCACATCAAAATGATCACATCTCATCTGCATCAGATTGTTCATGTGAGACATAGCAAAATGCCATGCACAATAAAACATTTTGAAAATTTCAGATGACTTTGCAGTCAGCACCTTTAAGATACTTCACCTGGTATACAAACAATAAAATAATTATCATCTGTGTTTATGGCATGCACCTCATGTTATGAAGGCAAGGTTACTGAAGGGACATCGTCTTAGGGCTACATGACACCTACATTGTTAGGACTAGGACTGTTTTGGCCTCTAGAGGCCGCTGTTATTTCCTTTTCATGTCGTGTTTATTTTGGCCTCTAGAGGCCGCCACTGTTCCTGTGTTTTGTGTTTGTGTTAATTGCCTAATTATCTTCACCTGTGTCCTTAATTAGTTTGTCTATTTATACCCCTGAGTTCAGTCCTCTTGTCACGGAGTCTTTGTGCTGTTATGTTTATCTCCAGTTTCCTTTGTACTGTGTTTTTTGATCTTCTTAGCTTTTGAATTTTTGCACTTTGCTTTTCTTTTGGATTATACTCTTTGGTTGTTTTTTTTTGTCTTTTGTTTTGCCCTGTATATAGTGTATATAGTTTAAATAAACCTTTTGATTCTTTTTCTACTTCCGCCTCACGCCTCTGCATTTGAGTCATCCCCCTGGTGGCCTAGTGGGGGTTTGCTGGATTATCACACCAACGAACCAGGTTCGAATCCCAGCAAAACCCTAACAGAAAGACTCCGTCATGACCGACTCAGCAGAGGCTGCTTCAACTGTCTACCCGGCCAACCTTCAGGGAATTATGGCAGCTTTGACACGCTTCGGAGCGACCATGGACGCTCATGGACGTACGCTCACCAGCCAACGTGAGGCCCTCGCTCGCCACGAGGAACTGCTTCAGCAAATTGGGAAAACCCTGGCACAGCTGACATCTCTGCCTGCATCTCCTGATCCAGTTCCTGCTCCTGATCCAGCTCCCACTCCTGCTCCAGTGCCTCCTGCAATGCTGCCTTCTTCACCTCGCGAACCCAGCCTTCCTGCACCACAGAGGTATGACGGCAAGCACAGTGAGTGCCGAGAGTTCCTTACCCAGTGTCAACTCACCTTTGAGCTTCAGCCTACCACCTACACTACGGATCGCCGCAAGATTGCCTTTGTGATCACCTTATTAGCTGGTAAGGTGCGAGCCTGGGCTACTGCTATCTGGCAAAGACAGGGACCTGAGTGCTTTGATTTCCAGCTGTTTTCTGAAGAGATGCTTCGGGTCTTCGATCAGGCAGACATCAGTACCGACGCAGCCCGAAAGCTCATGTCCATCCGGCAAGAAGGAAGCGTCGCAGATTACGCCATCTCGTTCCGAACACTCGCAGCAGTAAGTGGATGGAACGAGACTGCCCTGGTGTCAGCCTTCCACCATGGTCTGTCTGACCCCATCAAGGACGGTCTGGCCTCTATTGGATGCCCAAGTGACCTCGAAACCCTCATCTCACATGCTATTCGTCTGGACAACAGGATGAGAGAACGCCACCAAGCCTTGAGCCCCCCCAGCCTCCCTACCTCTACCTGGAGACCGTCTACCTCCTTCAGTGACTGTCCAGAACCCATGCAAGTGGGTCGTACTCGCCTCTCCGCATCTGAGAGGGAGCGCAGAAGGAGGGACAAGTGCTGCATCTACTGTGGCAAGCCTGGTCACTTCCGAGCATCATGTCCCGAACTCTTGGGAAAAGGACCGCCCCGTCCAGCCGAGGGAGGGTTGTGACGGGGCCTACCCTCTCTCCCGGACTCCCTGGCCAAGGAATCTACATCCCGGTCTCCATTTCCTGGGGTGAGTCTGTCCACTCTTGTCAAGCTTTGATAGACTCAGGGGCGGCTGGGAACTTTATGGATATTCACTTCGCCCATCTCATCTCATCTCATTATCTGTAGCTGCTTTATCCTGTTCTACAGGGTCGCAGGCAAGCTGAAGCATCAATATTCCGACTGCACCTCTTGAAGTCCCACTGTCTGTGTCTGCCCTCGATGGCCAAGCGTTAGGTGATGGAAGAGTCACCCAAGTTACTTCTCCAGTTTTCCTCCAGTCTCAAGGTCACAAGGAAGAAATATCCCTGCACCTGATTCCTTCACCTGAGTTCCCAGTTATTCTAGGCCTTCCTTGGCTTACTCGCCACAACCCTCGCATAGACTGGGTAACGAGCCAGGTTGTGGAATGGGGCCCTGCATGCCATGCCTCTTGTCTGCTCTCTAGCTCTCCTGTGTCTCCTGCCGAGCCCCCTGATCTCACCGAGTTATCTCAAGTTCCCACAGAGTACTGGGATCTCAAGGAGGTATTCAGCAAGAGCAGGGCCGCCGTTCTTCCTCCGCACCGGGCCTACGACTGTGCCATCGACTTGCTCCCTGGGACTACCCCTCCTCGTGGCAGACTGTTTTCACTCTCTCAGCCAGAACGCAAGGCCATGGAGGAATACCTCAAAGATGCCCTGGTCTCTGGGTTTATTCGACCCTCCACTTCACCTGCTGGAGCCGGCTTCTTCTTTGTCGGCAAGAAGGATGGGGGGCTCCGACCATGTATTGATTACAGGGGCCTGAATAAGATCACTGTGCGCAACCGATATCCCCTTCCGCTGATGTCCACAGCTTTCGACCTGCTCCAAGGCGCCACCGTCTTCACCAAGTTGGACCTACGGAACGCATACCACCTCATCCGTATCCGACAGGGAGACGAGTGGAAGACTGCCTTTAACACCCCGTCTGGGCACTACGAATACCAGGTGATGCCCTTCGGACTCACCAACGCACCAGCTGTTTTTCAGGCCCTAATCAACGACGTCTTAAGGGACATGATTAACCTATACGTTTTTGTCTACCTTGACGACATCCTTATCTTTTCCAAGACCGTGCAGGAGCACCGCCACCATGTCCGCCAGGTTCTCCAGAGGCTGCTACAGAACAATCTGTTCGCCAAGGCCCAGAAATGCGAATTTCATGTTCCCGAGGTCTCCTTTCTGGGATTTATTGTACGGACAGGCCAACTCCAAATGGACCCTGCCAAGACCCTGGCCGTCCGGGATTGGCCTACTCCCAAGTCCGTTAAGGAGGTTCAGCGGTTCTTAGGATTCGCTAACTTCTACCGCAAGTTCATCAGGAACTTCAGTTCTGTGGCAGCACCCATGTCAGACCTCACCAAAGGGACAGGTGGATCTTATGGCTGGTCTCCTCAGGCAGAAAAGGCGTTCAAAGACCTCAAGGACCGCTTCTGCACGGCACCCATTCTGGTTCTCCCGGACACCTCCCAACCATTCATCGTGGAGGTGGACGCCTCGGACAGTGGTGTCGGCGCGGTGCTCTCTCAACGTTCGGAAGGAAAGCTGCACCCCTGCGCTTACTTCTCCCACCGCCTGAGTCCTGCTGAGTCCCGGTACGATGTGGGGGATCGAGAACTGCTAGCGGTCAAACTGGCCCTTGAGGAGTGGAGGCACTGGCTGGAGGGAGCACAACATCCATTCCTGGTTTGGACTGACCACAAGAACCTGGAGTACCTCCAGCAAGCCAAGAGACTGAACCCTCGACAGGCTAGGTGGGCCCTGTTTTTCAGTCGGTTTGACTTCACCCTCTCATACCGCCCCGGCTCCAAGAACACCAAACCTGACGCACTGTCCAGACTGTTCTCTGCCACTAACAGGGAGAATGAAGTCGGGCCTATTATCCCTGTGTCCCGGATTGTGGCCCCTGTCCGCTGGGGTATTGAGGAGGCTGTCCGACGAGCCCAACGCCAGGACCCCGGTCCTGGGACGGGGCCACCAGGCCTCTTGTACGTCCCACATCAAGCCCGGGCCAAGGTTCTCCAGTGGGGTCACTCTTCCCCTCTCACCGCCCACCCGGGAGCTCGGAGGACCCTGGACTTCCTGAAAAGACGCTTCTGGTGGCCTAACATGGAGAAGGAAGTAAGGTCATTTGTCCTGTCCTGTGAGGTTTGCACCAGAACCAAGAACCCACGACAGCGTCCCCAGGGTCTCCTGCATCCTCTGACCATTCCCCGGCGTCCCTGGTCCCACGTGGCAGTCGACTTTATCACGGGTCTCCCTGAGTCACAAGGTAACACGGTCATTTTGGTCTTAGTTGACAGATTCTCCAAGGCCTGCCGCTTCATACCACTGTGCAAACTCCCCTCTGCTCTTGAAACTGCGAAACTTTTGTTTAATCATGTCTTCCGAGTCTTTGGTCTTCCACAGGACATCGTCTCAGACCGAGGGCCCCAGTTCTCCTCCCGAGTGTGGCACGGGTTCTGCAAGGTCATCGGAGCCACTGCCAGCCTCTCCTCTGGGTTTCACCCACAGTCCAATGGTCAGACGGAGAGGCTCAACCAGGACCTGGAAACCACCCTGCGAGGCCTGGCTATGGATAACCCGACATCGTGGAGCACCTGGCTGCCATGGGCGGAGTACGCCCACAACACCCTGCAGTCATCGGCCACCAAGCTGTCGCCATTCCAGTGCCAATTCGGGTTCCAGCCACCTCTGTTCCCGGACCAGGAGGAGGACGCGGGGGTGCCCTCGGTCAACCAATATGTGAGACGGTGTCGCAAGACCTGGAGCAAGGTCAGGAAGACCCTCATACAGACCTCCAGAACCAACCAGACTCAGGCCAACCGCCATAGAAGACCTGCACACGCTTTCCGCCCTGGGCAGCGTGTTTGGCTGTCCACTAAGGACCTTCCACTGCGGGTGGAGAACCGCAAGCTTGCTCCTCGCTACATTGGCCCCTTCAAGGTGGTGCGCAGGGTGAACCCTGTCTCCTACCGGCTCCAGTTGCCCCGGACTCTGAGGATCAACCCCACTTTCCATGTTTCCCTGTTACGGCCCGTACTGACGTCTACGTATGCCCCTGCCCCTAGGAACCCCCCACCCCCCCGCATATTCCAGGGGCAGACTGTGTTCACTGTGAATCGCCTGCTTGACTCCCGCCGGGTCCGCGGCGGGTTGCAATATCTGGTGGACTGGGAGGGCTATGGTCCTGAGGAGCGCTGCTGGGTTCCTGCTCGGGATGTCCTTGATAAAGAACTATGTCGGGACTTCCATTCGGCCCATCCGGATCGCCCTGGGAACGTCAGGAGACGCTCCTAGAGGGGGGGGTCCTGTTAGGACTAGGACTGTTTTGGCCTCTAGAGGCCGCTGTTATTTCCTTTTCATGTCGTGTTTATTTTGGCCTCTAGAGGCCGCCACTGTTCCTGTGTTTTGTGTTTGTGTTAATTGCCTAATTATCTTCACCTGTGTCCTTAATTAGTTTGTCTATTTATACCCCTGAGTTCAGTCCTCTTGTCACGGAGTCTTTGTGCTGTTATGTTTATCTCCAGTTTCCTTTGTACTGTGTTTTTTGATCTTCTTAGCTTTTGAATTTTTGCACTTTGCTTTTCTTTTGGATTATACTCTTTGGTTTTTTTTTTTTGTCTTTTGTTTTGCCCTGTATATAGTGTATATAGTTTAAATAAACCTTTTGATTCTTTTTCTACTTCCGCCTCACGCCTCTGCATTTGAGTCATCCCCCTGGTGGCCTAGTGGGGGTTTGCTGGATTATCACACCAACGAACCAGGTTCGAATCCCAGCAAAACCCTAACATACATAAACCCTTCATTACAAATTAAATGAACCTAAACATTTATAAAGATGTGTTTAAAAAGACTTACGAAAGTATCAGCTGACGTACAGACTGTGTTTATTAATGTTAAGTTACTATCACACTGAGTCTAGTGACAGATTTCTGTAGACATTAAAAGAGGTTATGATGGACAGTGACAACTACTGAAGCCTTTTTTAATGTTTATTCAGGCTTTTTTCAGGTGTCATGTCGCTCTATAAGCACTACAGTGTTACAAATAAAACAGATTAGACTGAGAAATGTGTCAAATCCAATCTGATAGCATTCCAAAGTTCAGCTCAGTCTGATATCCATCATCACTATTTACTGCTATTTATAACTTGATACTGATGTGTCACAACATGAGATTATTTCCCCCTTTGTTATGGTAAACGGAGGAGACATTTTTGCTTCATCTGTAACAGCAATTTATTTGAAGACATAAGTCTGCTTTCACAATGACGATCAACTTTTATTGTGTATTTAAATGCTTTACCTTGAACATAAAGCCTGATGTCTCTGTGTTCCCTCTCAGTGCTGCACTTGTAGACTCCCTGATCCTCTTCTCTCAGGTCAGACAGGAGCAGAGACAGATTAGCAGGAGAAATGTTATTAAACAGCTGAAATCTGCCATGGTAGTGCTCATCATTTAACACTTCTGTCAGATGTCCTTTTCTGCTGGTCTCCCAGGTGAATTTCTGAGGTTTGGTGTTGAGGTCAGAGCAGGAGCAGGGTAACAGCACTGAACCACCTCTGTGTCGTGTGATTTCTCTCAGATTATTATCACCAGAGAAAGCACAGCCTACAGAAACAAACACACAAAAACTCAGAATCTACTGAATACAATATGAAGTACAGCATTTCAAACTGAAATTTTATTTTAAAAAAATGTTTGTCAATTTAATTACAAAATCTTGTTTCTCAGCTGAGTTCCTCACTACGGGTGTGTGTTACACTTTGTGATCATGTGTGTATTATTTCTTTTTAATCCCAGAGAGCCACTTGTAGTTAAACAGCTGTAGTTAAACACCATGTTACAACTAAATCTGAAAATAAAGACCACTTGGAGAGAGTAATACTACACAGTGTGCAGACTGGGAGGAAACCAGAGAACCTGGAGGAAACCCACATTTGGACATGAAACAAACACAGAAACTCCACACAGATGGGAACCTGAGCTCAGGATTGAACTGGGCACCCTGGAGCAGTGAGGAGACAATGATACCCACTGCATCACCACATCACTCAGAGGGCCACAGCTTTCCCCTTTTATACAGATAATAATGAAGTGAAAACAAGAACACCTGGGTCAGGCTGTGGAAATCAGCTGTGATTAAATATCTTTCATTATTATTATTATGGCAGACCGGTGGCTACCACCAGTGACTCGACCTCCCTGAGGTTTTAGCAGAGCTCCATACTTAAGAAAATCTGGAAACCCCTCGAGTTGGGGTGGCATGGTGGTGTAGTGGTTAGCACGGTCGCCTCACAGCAAGAAGGTTCTGGGTTTGAACCAGTGGAGTTTGCATGTTGTCTGCGTGGGTTTCCTCCGGGTGCTCTGGTTTCCCCCACAATCCAAAGACATGCAGTTAGGTCGACGTGGGGCGGCCTTGGGCTGAGGTGCCCTTGAGCAAGGTACCTGGCCCCTGACTGCTCCCCGGGTGCTCTGGTGTAGTTGCCCACTGCTGTGTGTGTTCACTGCTTCAGATGGGTTAAATGCAGAGGATGAATTTCACTGTGCTTGAAGTGCGCATGTGAAAAATAAAGGTTTCTTCTTCTCTTGATGTTTTATGGACACATAGGGATCCCAGCCGGGTACGTCCGTCCGTCCCCGCCCCTCGCCATTCTGATTGGCTGTTTGATTTTGGCGGGAACTAGAAGTGCGAGCGCGCCTACATAACTTATTTTTGTCTCCAGATAATTTCCTATTTATCCGGTTTTTCCACCGAGAACAACTCAAACAGCGCAACACAATAATCATTTTTACAAACTTTAAAAAGATGTCAGAACAAGTTACCCAAGGAGAGAAAGATGAAGTCAAAACCATGAAGAGAAAGAGAGTTTTGACAGAGGAAGAAAAGGAAAGAAGCCGTGAAAGAGTGAGAGAAAGGCGAAGAAATCTTTCACAAGAAAAGCGACAAGCTGAAAGAGGAAGAAAACGTGTAAAAAAAAATGAATGAATAGAAATGATGAGTTGTAGGAATTTAATTCTAAATAGTGATGTTGATTTTGAAATCACTGCGAAATCCTTCGGGATCTGACAAGTTGGCCTGAATCCAGTCAGTGTTTTCATGAATTGTGTCTCTTGTTTTCAAAACATTTTGCTATAAATCCCACCCCTGTCAAAATGGTTCAACCCACCATCCACCCACGAAACCCCTCTATCTGACCCAAGTGCTACAGTCGATGAGAAGGTTTCGGCAGGGGGAACGGCTGGATGGCTGAGACGAGTGGAGGAAGTGTTGTAAAGGCGGTTGGTGACAACTGGACTGGGAAGTGATGTTTCAGGAAGTGAGTGTGAGGAAATGGAAGAAAGCGGAAGTTATGAACCATGGATGATAACTAAGGGTAAAAAGTGGAAAAAAAGGAGAAAACAAATAACAGTAAAGAGGAGGAAAGGTGTATGCCTAATGTAGCGGAAAGGAGTAGAGTGGAGTATAAAGTGTTTGTAAGATTGATTAATGAGGGATCTACATTTGACGAGTGGAGTCCAAAATAAACCTAACCAAAGCACTGCATAGGGAGTTTGGTGAGGTAAGAAGTGCCAAAAAATTAAGAAATGGTTGTCTGATTACAGCAAAGAAATGCAATCCAAGTTAATAAAATAAATGGTAACAAAGTCAAGTGTTCGGTGGTGTTTGACAATAATCCTCTAAGGGGTGTAATCTCAGGGATCCTGTTAAGGGAATCAGTGGATGATGTCAAAGAAAATATACCGTGCCATGCCCTGTAGGGTAGCAACATCAGCCCTTAGGGTAGCTCATCCTGCTTTGGCTCCCACCTGATACTCAGCTCTCACCTGTGGCTCCTAGTAGCTGTAGCATGCACAGCGGCCACACCCTGGGCAACCGCTTTGGCAGGCGGGCTAAACCAGGTGAGGGTAGCCGGGTTGGTCGCAAACCTCCCGGTGAATCAGGGATATGTCTGTCCCAGCATGTGAAGCCTGGATCTCAGCAGAATGTGCAGACGAAGAAGACTCAACGGACCGAAGGTGAGATTCAGCAGTGCACTGTGGAGTGCTTAGGGCAGGGGTGTCAAACCTGATCCATAAAGGGCCGTGTGGCTGCAGGTTTTCATTCCAGCCATGCAGCAGCACCCTGATTTGGCTTATTCAATCAACTGACACACCCACCCTTTAATCAAGGGTGGGTGTGGCTGCAAGTATTTGACTGTGTGAAGACAGTTCAGTTGATTGAATGAGCCAAGTCAGGTGTGCTGCTGCATGGCTGGAATGAAAACCTGCAGCCACACGGCCCTTTATGGATCAGGTTTGACACCCCTGGCTTAGGGCATGATGAGACACACAAGGGAATCATGGTCATCCACTGCATCCGACTCCATCTCTAGCCGTCTTGACACTGTCTTGCTACTGGAACAAGATGGTTTTCGGATGAGGGAGTGTGGTCGACGTGTGCAACTCCTCCACACTATAAACCAAGTTCCTCTTGCGCAAGTCACTTTGTCATCCAACTGTTTTGACGTTTACTCAAGTACCCGTGGTGATGGGTGAGCGCGAAGCAGCAGGTGTGGGTGCACTGGAAGCCATAGCAGCAGATCTGCACACGGACGGCCCAGGCTATATGGTCGCTTTCCACAGAACTGGAGCAGACGTGGAATTCGGCAGTCGTCTGGGTGTCTGAGCAGTCCTTTTCAGGATAGCACTGCTCATCCCTGAGGAATGGGGAAGGGGCTAGAAAAGGTGCCCTAAAAATTGCCTGCTTCATACTTCCCCAATGAGCAGACCGCGGCTGGAGGGAACCCTATCCTAGCAGTCGCAACACAACGAAGAAGAAAACAAGGATTGTTCTGCTCATTCTTGGTGCATGGAATGTACGTACCCTACAGGATAAAGATAACTCAGACAGACCCCAAAGAAGAACAGCCCTCATTGGAAATGAACTTGTTCGTTATGGCATTGACATAGCAGCTCTCAGCGAGACCCGGCTGGCAGGAGAAGGAGAGCTTTGTGAAAGGGGCTGTGGCTACACCTTCTTCTGGAGCGGAAGAGGGAGTGAAGAGTGTTGTGAGGCAGGAAAGAGTTTCTCTGCTTAGCTTATGCGTGCTGTGATCTTTTGGGGGCAGTGTGATTGACAGAGTTAGCAAGATAGCTACACAAGTTGGCTTGAATTAGCTAATTGTGTCCCTTATATGCCCCTGCAGAAGTAAACACAAGGATGACAATGGAGTGTATGCCTAATAATTTAAGGCTCGCATTAACAACCAAAGTAATAGAGTAATAAAGGGCTTTTTGGTATAAGCCCCGCCCCCAACCATGGCTGGAACCCCACCCCCAGGCCTTAAACTCATCCTATTATGTTAACAAACACAAAAATAAGTATGATATATAGACTTTGGTGAACATAAAGTGAAGAACGTCAAAATGTCAGAATTTAGGCTATGACTGCAGCACATCCAACAATAAAGGGCTAATATCCGGAATTGCCCAAGGGATATCACCGGGCACCCTCTCTTATCTTAATGAGTAGACCTTGGACAACAACAAACAGCAAAAAAAAAAAAACCTTTAACCGACGAAGCCAGGTTCAGCCAAATTTGGGCCTTTGGCTCCCGGACTACAAGTTGACCTGAATCCAGTCAGTGCAGACCCGGCGCCGTGGGGGGGCGAAAGGGGGCGTCGCCCCCTCGTGGCTACAGCCCCGCCCCCTCAACGGAGACTCAGATCACTTAATTGTTTTCTTATGAAAACAATGTATTATAGACGTATTAATAATTTGCATTTTCAAATACGAAATATTAAGTGGTTGCGCATTGCACAAAAATACATTTCACATAAATCACTACTAAAACTGGCACGGTACAACAAATCTGATTGGTTGTTATGACACTTACAAGTGCACTGTCTGTGCAATATCCTGTAATATGCAGTCAAGTTTACGGGAGTAGTCTTTCCCCCACCGAATTAAATGAATTAAATCACAATATTGTGAATCCATTTTCTTTCTTTGTAGGCTAAGTTTATCTCCATTTATGTTGGTGTGTGTGTTCATATATGGTCCGCTTTGTGCGCAAATAGCGTAAGAATATGTGTCGTTGACGTCACCCCCCATGCAGTGGGGGTGGAAATTCATCACTTCAGAGTGTTTAGTCCCCTACACGCCTAAACTGGGATCGCGGATTAAGTGGTTAGCGTTGACTCGGTGCGAGTCAGGAAGGCTATTACTGGTGCAGCCGCAGGGTCTGTTGATTTTTTTAAATTATGATTTTGGCCGCCGAGCCAAGTACCTTAGACTTGCATTGATGTTTTGTTTTCATGCCGCGGAGCTATTTGTATGTATTTTAAATTTAAAGGACTTGCCTGTAGGTTTGTGTGTGTTGTCTTATGTTTGGCATCTTTCCGGTTGTAACGCGCGTCTGTGAGAAAATTAGAGGGGAGGGTTAACAGGTGGGCACGGGTGTTGATAAAGCGCAACTGCCCTGGTAATGTCACATGATTTTCCCGTACTAAAGCAACCTTCGGGGCCGTGGTTTTGTGGTTGGTGCAGTTAATTGTTTGAAACACGTTGTCAGACCGCCATCACTACTACACACTATATGAAAAATATTTGCCCCCTTGCGATTTCTAATTGCCCCCTTAGTAAACTGTTCCTGGCACCGGGCCTGAGTCAGTGTTTTCATGAATCGTGTCTCTTTTGTTTTCAAAACATTTTTTGCTATAAATCCCACCCCTGTCAAAATGGTTCAACCCACCATCCACCCACGAAACCCCTCTATCTGACCCAAGTGGTACAGTCCCTCGGGTTCCCCACCTAAACCCGGAAGTAGCGGAGTTTGAATGCCGGTGAGTAAAGTGAATACGGATGTCACCACAAAGTTTTACCCAATAAATGAGTGTTTTTCACAGCCCGTGTGTACATTTGCATTTCTTGATATTAGACAAAGTTAACACAGATGAGATGTAAATGACAATGAGCATGAAATAAGCATTTTGAACGAGACATGACAAACATTTGGTATCCAAAAATGCCGCTCGGCCTTTCCCCGCTCTCCCCACAGCACAGTTAAATGCATGAAAATGAAGTTATGGCAAACAGCGATTAATGACGAGCATGGCTTATGAAACCAGTTATACTGATAAATTCAAACGGTATGGACAAGGAAAGAAAATAGCAATACACTAACGACAGGTCAGCTGATGGTAAAGTGGTGGCAAAAGGCTGCCTGCGCACTGCGCATGCTCCGTTAGCTTAGCTTTAATATCGCCTGCACGGTTTGGCTTCTGTTGCAACTTGGCCCACAAGGGGAAATATTTCTATCTATCTATCTATCTATCTATCTATCTATCTATCTATCTATCTATCTATCTATCTATCTATCATCCCATTTCCACTTCAGGAATGGCTATGAATGGGACCACCTGTTACAGTACCAGGACAAACTAGGCAAAATTCTTTCACTCATTTGACCTCTGGCCTTGACCCTTTGCCAGAATTAGGTCAAAGGTCAGTTATGCATAAAATCGCTATTCCTCCCTCATTTTTTTCCCATGAATTTTCACCAAATAGCAGTCCCCCCAGGATTTCGCGGGCCTTTTTTTTTTGTGATTGTTGTGGGCTAAAATGTCTGATGTTGCGGGGGGTTTTCCAAAAACTTGCGATGAAAGTTGCGGTGTTTTTTAGGTTTTTGTTGCGATTACATTGCGGGAGGAAGTGAAAGTTACGAGAAATTGTTGCAATTTTCTCTTTTTGTGATTAAAATTGAGTGAGATGTTAAATATTAAGTTATTACTGAAAAACTATTGATTAAAAAAACAGACACTGAGAAATGGTCCTATAAACAACTTTACCAATATAAAAGATTACCAGGACTACAAAAATGCAGAAAAATAGGCTTTACTTATCCAAATGCACCTGTTGGTTCAAAAGTTAAAGTGCACAGAACCTCACAGCACAACATGAAGTTACCTTAAAATATAATATACAGTGGTGCTTGAAAGTTTGTGAACCCTTTAGAATTTTCTATATTTCTGCATAAATATGACCTAAAACATCATCAGATTTTCACACAAGTCCTAAAAGTAGATAAAGAAAACCCAGTCAAACAAATGAGGCAAAAATATTATACTTGGTCATTTATTTATTGAGGAAAATGATCCAATATTACATATCTGTGAGTGGCAAAAGTATGTGAACCTTTGCTTTCAGTATCTGGTGTGACCCCCTTGTGCAGCAATAACTGCAACTAAACGTTTGCGGTAACTGTTGATCAGTCCTGCACACCGGCTTGGAGGAATTTTAGCCCATTCCTCCGTACAGAACAGCTTCAACTCTGGGATGTTGGTGGATTTCCTCACATGAACTGCTCGCTTCAGGTCCTTCCACAATATTTTGATTGGATTAAGGTCAGGACTTTGACTTGGCCATTCCAAAACATTAACTTTATTCTTCTTTAACCATTCTTTGGTAGAACGACTTGTGTGCATAGGGTCGTTGTCTTGCTGCATGACCCACCTTCTCTTGAGATGGACAGATGTCCTGACATTTTCCTTTAGAATTCGCTGCTATAATTCAGAATTCATTGTTCCAGCAATGATGGCAAGCTGTCCTGGCCCAGATGCAGCAAAACAGGACCAAACCATGATACTACCACCACCATGTTTCACAGATGGGATAAGGTTCTTATGCTGGAATGCAGTGTTTTTCCTTTCTCCAAACATAACGCTTCTCATTTAAACCAAAAAGTTCTATTTTGGTCTCATCTGTCCACAAAACATTTTCAATAGCCTTCTGGCTTGTCCACGTGATCTTTAGCAAACTACAGACGAGCAGCAATGTTCTTTTTGGAGATCAGTGACTTTCTCCTTGCAACCCTGCCATGCACACCATTGTTGTTCAGTGTTCTCCTGATGGTGGACTCATGAACATTAACATTAGCCAATGTGAGAGAGGCCTTCAGTTGCTTAGAAGTTACCCTGGGGTCCTTTGTGACCTCGCCGACTATTACACGCCTTGCTTTTGGAGTGATCTTTGTTGGTCGACCACTCCTGGGGAGGGTAACAATGGTCTTGAATTTCCTCCATTTGTACACAATCTGTCTGACTGTGGATTGGTGGAGTCCAAACTCTTTAGAGATGGTTTTGTAACCTTTTCCAGCCTGATGAGCATCAACAATGCTTTTTCTGAGGTCCTCAGAAATCTCCTTTGTTCGTGGCATGATACACTTCCACAAACATGTGTTGTGAAGATCAGATGTTGATAGATCCCTGTTCTTTAAATAAAACAGGGTGCCTACTCACACCTGATTGTCATCCCACTGATTGAAAACACCTGACTCTAATTTCACCTTCAAATTAACTGCTAATCCTAGAGGTTCACATATTTTTGCCACTCACAGATATGCAATATTGGATCATTTTCCTCAATAAGTAAATGACCAAGTATAATATTTTTGTCTCATTTGTTTAAGTGGGTTCTCTTTATCTACTTTTAGGACTTGTTTGGAAATCTGATGATGTTTTCGGTCATATTTATGCCTAAATATAGAAAATTCTAAAGGGTTCACAAACTTTCAAGCACCACTGTAAATGCCTCAGCTTTCATGTAAGAAAAAAAACTATTAATACTAGTACTGTGTGTAGGCAGTCTCTCCTGAAGACTAAATTAAACAATAATTATAAACTAATAAAATAAATGGCTCAGGCTTCATAGAAGAAAAAAAAAACCAATCTGAACAGAATCTCACAGTATGATGCTGAAGCTGTCTCAATGGAAAATAAAATACCATTTTGGCAAAAATGTTGGCATCCATTAATTTCGTGTATTACGTAAAAAGAATAATGTAAAATGCACACAGTCCTTCACTGTAAACATAACACACTTTCAGTAACAGAAGCAGTGTTGCCAGATACTGCTGACGTTTCCCAGCCCAAAATATGTTCAAAACCCGCCAAAATGCACTTGAAACAGCCCAATCTGGCAACACTGAAAGTAAGGCGGAAGGTAGTTTGTCGACGTCACCTCAAGATGACGCCAACGATTGGTCAAATTTGCGGGAAAGTTGCGGTGATTGGTTGAGTTTGCGTTGAAGTTGCAAATCGCAACATCACGAAATCCTGGAGGGTCTGAAACGGGGTGTGGAGAACCTGTTTGGGGGGCTTCAAAATAGTTTACATTGGTTAAGCGATTTGACCCATTTTCACTGAATTACGTGACTTTGAACTTGTCGATTAGGTGACGCTACAGCAGAAAGTCGGAGTTTTGTCTATTTTTCATGGTCTTTGAGCTAGCCTTTCTCCTTGGCCATAGAAAAACATGTTTTAATGAATATTTATAGTTTTGACCTATTGACCTTTGACCTAGGTCAATATTAGGTCACATTTTAATGGCCTATATCTCAAAAATGGAGCAAGATAAGGCCATACTTACTATCAACCATGAATAGGAAGTCATATATGGGCTTTCATTTGGGAACACTGCTTTTGCCCTGGAGTGACCTTGACAGGTCAGATCAATGATCTGCATATTTTTCACTGGCCTGCATCAAGAAATTTGTGAAAGATAGGAACTTGGTTAATATTATTAACCATGGAAGTATTATATTCCCTTTGTCATCAGATTCCAGACAAGTGGCCTCATTTCTCTCAGTTCTGTGACCTTGACCTTTGTCCCAAGGCCTCAGGTGTGGAAATGAGATACCACTGTGCCCTTGGCACACTACCTCTAGTTGCTGTTATTATTATTAATAATAATAAAATAATAATAATAAAAGTAACACTGGTTTTAAACTTGTATTGATCAGTTTTGAAAACAGTATTTAAACATGAAAAGTTTGCTGTATAGATATATGGAGTTTTGCTGAGGGTTGAGTTTGAACAACAACAAAAAAAAAAAATTGGAAAGCTGAGGTTCTTCAATCCTTTTTGTGTCAAAGCAATGACTAGACTGCTGCTGTGTCCTCTGTCTGAAGAGTATTGAAAATGTGAACATATTGAGTAATGCATTTAACAAAATATAAAATACGGTAACTCCGGCATAATGCAGGAAGTGAAGATGGTGGTTACTGATAGAAGAACAGCAGAAAAAGGTGTGAAATTCACATAAGTCTGTTTACAGTCCAGAAGAAAATGAAAAACTGACATACAAGCTACAGGAAAATAACTTCTCTTACACTAATGTGTGTTCTTAAAGATATTTTCAATAAGATCAAGATTGTGAGAGCTCTCTGAAATGAACGATAACTATAGAAACACTTCATACACGCCTCAAAAACAACTCATTCTACCGGAACACAAGCAAAGGCCCGCTCTCTCTCAAGAAGAACCCTTTATCACTTGCAATCAGCGACTTTTTGATTCCGATAAGTGCATCATCCAGATATGAACAGGAAATGTGCTGGGGAAGTGGTAGATCAGTAGTTAAGGCACATTGAGCTACTGCTCAGAAGGTTGTAAGGTTAAAACCCAGCATCACCAAGCTGACACTTCCCCTTCATCTGCTCAGTTGTATCCTGCTGCTTTGGATAACTGCATCAGGCAAATAGACACAAAATACAATTTTGGTTTTCAGTTTAGTTACTTTAGTCGTGGATCTGGGGAATATCCTGGAAACATTGGATGTAAAATACACAGAAATACACCCTGGATGGTATGCAAGTAGGTTGCAGGAATCCAGACACCCACACACACGTACAGAAAATAATAACTAGAGGGGAGTTATCTTAAGGGGCGGCATGGTGGTGTAGTGGTTAGCACGGTCATCTCACAGCAAGAAGGTTTGGAGTTTGAGCCCAGCAGCCGGTGAGGGCCTTTCTGTGTGGAGTTTGCATGTTCTCCCCGTGTCTGTGTAGGTTTTCTCCGGGTGCTCCGGTTTCCCCTACAGTCCAAAGACATGCAGGTTAGGTTAATTGATGGCTCTAAATTGACCGTAGATGTGAATGTGAGTGCGAATGGTTGTTTGTCTCAATGTGTCAGCCCTGCGATGATCTGGTAACTTGTCCAGCGTGTACCCCACCTCTCGCCCATCGTCAGCTGTGACAGGCTCCAGCTTGCCTGCGACCCTGCACAGGATAGGCAGTTAAGGATAATGGATGGATGAATCGAGTTATCTTAGGCCCTCCACCTACTAGCAAGGTTTTGGGATTTTGGAAATCAATTTCATTGAATACTTTTTTTTTTTTTACAATTTAATTGACTGGTTTAAACTTGCTTTGATCACTTTTGAAAACAGTCTGTAAATATGTGAAAAATAAGCTGTAGACGCATAGAGCTTTGTTGGAGGTTGTGTTCGAGCAAGAAAAGAATTCATGAATTTTGAAAGCTGAGGTTCTTCAATCATTTTTGTGTCAAAGCAATGAAAAGTGAGACACAGTGATGGACATTCAGGTCCACATGGACTGCTGTCGTGAGTTTTGAAAACATGGGCACAGTTTTGATAAATGCACGTAAGCAATTAAAAAAACCCCTATAAATAAGGCGCAATGCAGGAAGTGAAAATGGTGATCACTGAGAGATATAGCAGAAAAAGGTGTGAAATTCACACAAGTCTATTTACAGCCAAGTAGTGACATGCTTCATACGAGTTACTATAGAAGCATTCAAGAAGACAGGGATGAGGAGAGGTGTAATTCAGTCAGGGTGTAAAAACATACACTAAGTCGTATATGGTGTCTTGCAAAAGTATTCATCCCCCTTTGTGTTTGTCCTGTTTTGTTGTATTACAAGCTGGAATTAAAGTGGATTTTTGGGGGGTGTTAGCACTATTTGATTTACACAACATGCCTACCACTTTAAAGGTGCAAATTGTTTTTTGTGAGACAAACAATAATTAAGATTTAAAAAAAAAAAAAAACCTGAAATCTGGAGTGTGCATATGTATTCACCCCCTTTCCCTGGGCAAATAAGGATAAATTGATCTTTTTGGCCATCGTGGGAAATGCCATGTGTGGCGCAAACCCAACACCCTGAGAACACCATTCCTACAGTGAAGCATGGTGGTAGGAGCATCATGCTGTGGGGATATTTTTCATCTGCAGGGACAGGAAAGCTGGTCAGGACTGAAGGAAAGATGGATGGCACTAAATACACAGCAATTCTGGAGGAAAACTTGTTTGAGTTGGCCAGAGGTTTGAGACTGGGACGAAGGTTCACATTCCAGCAGGACAATGAGCCTAAACATACTGCTAAAGCTACACTGGAGTGGTTTAAAGGGAAACATTTAAATGTCTTGGAATGGCCTAGTCAAAGCCCAGACCTCAATCCAATTGAGAATCTGTGGCATCACTTGAAGATTGCTGTACACCAACGCAACGCAACGACCCGGGGGAACGGGGACCTATGCACACTCCAGATTTCTGTTTTTTTTTCATCTTAATTATTGTTTGTGTCACAA
Source organism: Neoarius graeffei (assembly GCF_027579695.1). NCBI lineage: Eukaryota > Metazoa > Chordata > Actinopteri > Siluriformes > Ariidae > Neoarius > Neoarius graeffei. Next base: position 21,997,026 of record NC_083570.1, read on the forward strand.
TAAAATAAATTTGCACCTTTAAAGGGGTAGGCATGCTGTGTAAATCAAATGGTGCTAAACCCCCCAAAATCCATTTTAATTCTAGCTTGTAATGTGAGAAAACAGGACAAACACAAAGGGGTATGAATACTTTTGCAAGACACTGGAGAGATGTAAAATAATCTGACTGTACTGTAGCATCCTCCTTATTCATTCACCCACCTCTTTTCATCAGTGCATTTAGACTGAAGGAATCAAGAAGAAAAAAGCTGAACAGGTTGACATGCATGTTTACCTTGCATATAAAGATGACAATTGTCTTTGAAGAATTTAACAAGTAGTACATGCTGGTCTTGAAATTCTGCATTTTAGTCACATTACATAAAATCATAGTCAGATATTTCCATTGATTGTGTTCATCTCTGTTGGCCCAATTAATAAGACTATAGCAAGGAAAGTTGTTCTTAATTAAAACTCTCAATGCTAAACATTTGACAGTGTTGGGTTTAGTTGTTCAGGAAAAGGGCTGAACTACAGCCTACTGTAAACCCAGTCTGGACAGAAACCACGTTAACTAAACACAAAGCAGCTGAACTAAGAACTGGCTAATATTCTCCCTCCTTTTGGTCATAGAAAATATCTTCACTTACCGGTACCTGCAGCGACATGAAATACAACAGACAGAAGATACAAGCACTTCATTACTGATTCTTCTGCACACACACCAATCCCTCAAACTGAAACAAACACACACTCTCACACTGCCTTTTATACAGTTTGATTTTCAGGAAACCACAACCACCGCTGTTTCATCTCATTTTTGTAAATCTCTTGCATCACTCTTTCCACAACTCAATTTACCTTTAATATATAGTATTTATTCATCTATTTTCTCATGTGGTGGTTTTATCTCACATCATAGTATATTGTACTGTATATTTGTACAGTTTTTCCTCGCCTTAATCTTCATCTTAATGGCTGTTTCTGTACTTTAACAGCTCACTAACTTCACTTTTCAACACACATGAATTCTAGTGTTTCGACAAAGCTGTAATGTCCATCAGCATATTCACCAGCAAGTGTGTTTCCTGAGACTTATGCCGCTTTTCCACTACCAACGCGGCTAAGTTGGGCTGAGCCGTGCCGTGCTGAGTGGGGCTGTTGGAGTTGCATTTCGACTACAACCGCGCTGAACCGTGCTAGCTGGAAGTGGGTGGACACATTGGGTGGAGTTAGCGAAAGTGGGTGGACGTCACGTGATGTCATTAAGCGGCGCAAACAGTGACATCAGTGATCTTTTAAGCGGTAGTCTCACGCCCCGGATAGTAAACAATAAACATGGAGGACATGGAGTCGTTAGTGTTGCTGGTCTTGGTGCTGTGGCTTGTTGTCACCGACAACGCCAACAGATACTGGCAAGAGCGTATAGATGAGGCGAGGCGCATAAGGCTTCAGAAATTCTCATAATTCGTAATTCTCCTTCTTCCGGGTTTACGGTGTTTACAGATCCCAGCGTGCTCGCGGGGTGTGTGTGGGCATGTGAGGACACTCCTCCTCACCAATCAGTGCACAGGGGAGTGTCTCCTCACGCCCCCAGCCCCACTCGGCTCGGTTTGGCTCGCTTCAGCCCCGCTCCAAAACCATGCGAATTTTGGGTGCTAAGCAGGGCTGAAGCGAGCTGAGTCGTGCTGCTCTGAGGTAGTCGAAACGCGAGCCGTGTCGGGCTGAAGTGAGCTGAAAAAGGGTAGTGGAAAAGGGCCATTACAGGAAGTAATAAAGATAAATTTACTGTGTGTGAGCTGAGGAGCATTAGAGACAGGTCATGACTGATCATGACTCATTATGAGAAGTAAGAATAATCAGAGGACTCTACTGTACTTGTAATTAATAATTTGATTTTTTTAGAGTTTAAAGAACTTAAAAATGTGAAACTGTGGTTAGTTTATTTAATTAATGATTTATTCTTTGATTATTGAACTACTGTGAAGTGGCAAAGTAGCGACATCTAGTGACATAAAGCTGCTACTACAGCTGGTCTTCAGATAATTGCCCTTTCGATATTTGAATCTCGATCCAGATTTCTGTAGAAAGACAAAAGAAGGCCTTTTCTTCTCTCATATACATGTACAGGACAATAAATGTATTTTCCTTAAAGCTGCTTTGTCTTCTGTCAAATGTTCTCTCCAAAGCACATTCAGTTGACTTAAAAAGGACAATCTACTCAGCGATGTTCAGGCTGCATTATTTTCCAGTTGTGACAGACTTGATAACTCACGTAAAACAAACGCTAATCAACCAATGAAGAAAAAAAAACAGAACTCAAAAACAGGAAACAATTAGGGGAAACTATTGAGGTATTTCACTCACGTGACCAAGTCATGTGATGCTGCCATTTTGGACGGCACGGCTCGAATCAGTTTGAATGCGAGGGAGGCGACAAACGAAAAACATAAAAGAAAAAGGAGTGAGATGCAGAAAACACCTTCACTATCCAGTGATGTAGGGCATTTACAGGGCGAGCAGAGGGAGAGGTATTTGCAAAAATTGAGGTTAGCAGGCTTAGAGAACGACGTTTACCTGCTTCCACCAGGATTGTTCACTGACGTACGGAAGTACACGAAGCCCTCGTCTTTACCTGACTTTGGCCCACATGATCTGTATACCTGTGTCGTTAAAAACCCATCGCCATACACAGGTATTGATCTGAAAGCGTATACGAGTTTGGATGCCTACAAATATTTTGTGTCAGGCTGGGTAACATGCCTACATCAGTGGGTCGTCCCTGGAGCCGGTGGTCGCCACCTGATTACAGCTAAGGTTTGTTCACATTTTCATTTACTTTCGGTCCTCAGGATAAACAAAATGTTATTAAATGTCATTGAAATAACTTCTTAGTCTGTTGAGACATGGCCCGTTATAAATTTGCTGTTACCAGGCAATGACTAAGAACTGTATTATTAAGGTCGGTGTAGTTGTAGCAGTGTATTAGCAACTAGCTGTTAGCACTAGCTAATGTCAACAACATCGTAGCTGGTATGTTACTGTAGCAATATTTACGTTCAGTCATTTGGATGACTGTTAAAACCTTTCAGTCTCAAGTTTTTCCTTTACTGGATTTACTAGTTTACTGAGCTAGCGCGCTCGGCCAAGCCGGGAGCCATCGCGCGCTCGCCGGCCGAGCCGGGAGCCATCGCGCGCTCGCCGGCCAAGCCGGGAGCCATCGCGCGCTAGCTCAGTAAACTAGTAAATCCAGTAAAGGAAAAACTTGAGACTGAAAGGTTTTAACAGTCATCCAAATGACTGAACGTAAATATTGCTACAGTAACATACTAGCTACTGTTGTTGACATTAGCTAGCTTGCCGTCCAAAATGGTGGACACCGGGGCGTCACGTGACCCTGTGACGTCAGGTGAAATACCTCAATAGAGTGCTTCGAGGTCAGCGCGCACCCGGCGGCGGCCATATTGGAAGTCAAAGCGCGCTGTGTCAGTGCATTGTTGTTGTCCAGCGAAGCAAAAAGGGGTGACAATGCCGAATATGTGCGTCATTGTTGGCTGTAGTAACCGAGGGGAAAAGGGTGGCAAAAGCTTCCACAGACTCCCCAAAGTCGTGACTAACCAGGGAATTGCAGCACAGGAGAAAAGCGAGCGGAGGAGACGACAGTGGCTGGCTGCCATTAACCGATCAAATTTAGGACAACTGGACTGTATCCGGATTTGTTCTGATCACTTTGTGACAGGCAGGTTAAATTGTCTTGAATTTCATAGTTACTAAAATAAAATTATTTTCTATGTACTTTCAGCAATGATTAATGGATACATTTGTCACATTAGGTAGCTTATGTCTACTGCAGTGCATTGTTGCATCAAATAGCATTTAAGATCTAGGCCTGGAGTAATGGACCCAACCGGACACAAATCTATCGTATGCTTCCATGCTCTTGTAGTTCTGGAAATCCTTTAGTTCACAAAATGGACTTGGGTGAAACACTAGATAGTTCACAAGATCTATGTCAAATGCGGCAACAAGCTGGGGTGAGCTTTCCATTCCTTCTCACTAACAGTGTATGGATCTACATTCCCATTGAAACGTACCTTCTCAGCATAACGCTCCCGTGCCTGCTTATCCAAACTTTCACAGTAGTGCTCCATCACTTCAGATGTCTAAATTCTTAAAAAATCCAAGCTTCTAAGCCCTCTAACGCGGAAACGAATCGCTAAATGTGTACTCTATGAGCGCTCTGGAGCGAGTGACTTCCAAGATGGCCGCGCACGCGCAGTGTTACTATTTTTAGCATCATCTCGGAGCACTCTGTGGACTGCAAACCAGTGGAACAACTAAGGAAGAAATTCTCTTCGAGAAGGCAGCCCTCTGCTGGTCTGACAGAGAATTGTGCATGATGACAAATATAGTGATTTAATTATTTCATGCTAGATTTCCTTTTATTGTCATTTGTGCACTTCCATACATTAAAACAAAATAACATTTATCTGAAAACCAAGACAAAAAAAAGCAAAAACTCAGGGGCTCTCAGGGAGGGAGGAGTGACATATTATGGGGCACCACTAGAAATTTTGGGCCCTAAGAAAGAATACATTTAACCCCCCCCCAAAAAAAAAGACCCTCAGTTTATCCAGAGGAAGTGTTATTCGTGTAATTTTCTAACAAAAAAAAAAAAAACACAGGAATTCCAAAGTCTGAGTTTGTCACCAGTAATAACCCACTGGATCTGAACACCTCTACTGAATTGATCATAGAAGACAGACCTTGTTTCTACCCTGATATTTTTCACCACTAGGTGTCAGCATTTAGAGACCTACCCAGGCTGTAGCTCGTAGATGAGTGTAGACTGGCCTTGCTGTGGCAAACAGACTTCCAAATTCATCCTTATGTCCTGACTCATTATATACAGTTAAGTTTCTAGGTTGATGAATAACTATTTAATTGGCAGAAGATGATTATATGGTACACTGCAAGAAATCCACTGAGGGTTTTTTTTTTTGTTCTTTTTTGGCTGTGCCAGTTTAATAAGAAAACAGTCAAATACAGTCATCAGCAATGCAATGAGGAAAAACTGAACATTCAACTTATTAAATAAAGACTTGAACAATAACAAATGTGAACAATGGTAAAACATCTAAACATACAAAGGTCAAATGGCAGAGAATAAATCCCTCAACCTCAAATATTTTGCATATCAATGTTCAAAAGCCCCAGATGAGCTCGATAACTACTGTACATACTCTACATACAGTTTTAAAGTGACTTATGGGATTTGTTGTGCAAGAGAGGGGGACATTTTTTTCCATACAATAATGAATTTTACATCAACAAATTGGTCATACCATGCTGCCTGCAAATAGATGCATCAAAAAACAGAAAAGGGTATTCTCTTTGGCTGTATCATGCCTTGGAGAGGGCCCTGGCTCTAATGTATCCATAACCTTAACCATAAGGTACCTAATTCAGAATCTGTCATACTAACACAGTGCGTTATGAGACCTATGTGTATGTATTACTAACATTTGGATGGAATGAACTGCATGCTTGGTTAGTAACATGAGTTGATCATAAAGGGAAACATATCTTAAAAGGGTGACCTTAAAAGTGGCAATAACATTATTCCCTTTACATTTTAAGTCAAGCTATCTAACTGTCACAGTGCAGGCACTTGCGGATGTATTCACAGAAGGAGTGTAGAGCAAACATTGAACAAGCCAAAACGTGAGACGTGAATCAGGGTCAAAGAACTAGCAATGGTCGGGCGAACGGCAAACAGGGCAAACGAGGACAGGCAAGAGAGTAAACAAGTGAGGAGACACTAAAGTCAAGAAACCATGCATCAGTCAGAAATAAACAAAGCTCATTATGTATTGGGAAAGGCAGAACAATACTTCACAGTGAAGTGTTGTGAAAGTGGGGTTTAAATAGGCAGAGGGACTAATAGGGTGATGAGTGACAGCTGTGGTTAATGGTCGGGAGACAGAGGGCACTGTGAGTTCTGGGAAGTGTAGTTCATAGAGTCCATGTTTGTAGTTTGGTCGGAATCAGCAGGTTTACTGGCAGAGCCCCCCCAGGAGCTACCACTGGGAGCTACAGATTTTCTAGGGCGACCCCTACCTCTGGGTGCAGGTTTGTCGGGATGTGTGGCATGGAATTCTTGCTTGAGAAGTGGCTCAAGGACATCCTTGGCAGGAATTCAGCTCTGTTTCTTGGGTCCGTAACCCTCCCAATCTACCAGGTACTCGATCTGCCCTCTTCGTTGTCTAGAGTTGATAATCTTGACCTGGTAGATAGGTTCGTCCTCCAGGTCAAGGGCTGGCTGGGTGTGTTTTCAGTGAGAGGGCCCGGGATCGCAGGTTTTAAACAGAATACGTGAAACATTCACAACTCTAAGAAAAAGAAGGGGGACGGTATCAGCCAGATAGGGGCAATACATGTCAAATTTACTACCTCAATCTCCTGAAACCATGGAGAAAAGAGGTTCCTGTGGCTCTGTCGACAGTAGTTCCAGAGAGGGTGGAGCTGGGACTGGAGGTAAGTCCAAAAAGTGCGGTCAAATTCACTCCAGTCCCCTGTGGAGACCACCTCTCAACCGTCCCAGAGAGCACAGGTAATCAGGTTACAGGAGGAATTCTCTGATGTGTTCTCACCCCTCCCTGGTCGCACGTACCTCATAGAACACCACATTGAGACACCCTCAGGGGTGTTGGTGCACAGCCCCCCATATCGGCTCCCCGAACACAAGAAAAATGTGGTTTGGGATGAACTTCAGGCTATGCTTAAGACGGGAGTAATTGAGGAGTCGCACAGCAACTGGAGCAGCCCGGTGGTCTTGGTTCCCAAGACTGACGGGTCGGTCTGGTTCTGTGTGGACTGTAGAAAAGTCAACATGGTGTCTAAATTTGACACAGCTCCGATGCCCCACATTGATAAACTGCTCAATTAGTTAGGCACGGCTCACTTTTACTCGACACTGGATTTGACAAAGGGATATTGGCTGTTGGGTCAGCTGTTGAGCAGTTGGGGTATGTGGCAGTGGGGGCATGGTCAAGCACTGTTTTGTGAATGGAGAGCGAGGCTGGGGAAGGTGAGTGGCAAAGTGGAAACACCTGTTGTAAATTAATGTGCTGTCTGTGTGTGTTTGTGTGCAGTGAGAAGGAGGAGATAAAAGGGGAGAGCAGCAGAGTATGAGGATCTCTTCCCCTGACTGATGTCCATGCAGTGGCACATAGCTTGTTATTGTGAAACTGCTGAAAAGCATGTTTTGTATGTTAACTCAGTTATAAAAATAAAAACAAAAGTGACCTTGATACCACTTGCCTGTTCCAGTGTCCACTGTATTTGGGAAATTGTTACATATATAAAACAACAATCACCACTCACAAACATTCACATCCTGTGGTGTGGAGGGCATTGCACGATCCTGTATTGTATCATATTTATGCTAGCGAGTGTACAAGTTTGCTTTATTTAATGCCCTTATGGCGCTGGCATAGAAATTGTTTCTAAGCCTGTTTGTTCTAGCTGTTAGTGTCCTTAAATGTCTGCCCGAGGGCAGCATTTCAAACACAGAGTGTCCGGGGTGAGATGGGTCCCTAAAAATGTTTTTTTGTGCTTTTTTTTTTTTTGCACTGCAGGAACTGTACTGATCCTCCAGGGAGGGGAGACGGCAGCTGATGATCTTCTAGGCCTTAGTGATGACCCTCTGGAGTGCTTTCCTGTCTCCTGATGTACAGCTGGAGAACCACACACAGAAACAGTAATTCAATATGCTCTCACTGGAGCAACAGTAGAAGGACACCAGCAGGTTTTGTAAGAGATGGTAGTTCCTGAGCACTGTCAGGAAGTACAATCTCTGCTGTCATCCAGGGTTTTTTGTTGGGATAAGCCCGGATACACTTATCCACAGTGACAGTGTCCATGTAGAACTTGATGTATCCCAGGACAGCTGTTGTGTCCTGCTCTAAGTCTTGATGCTCGAAAACATCCGTTTGTTGACTCAAAGCAGTCCTGCAGCTGTTGAGAGGCACCTTTGGACCACGTTTTAACAGTTCTGGCTGTGGTCAGAACACTTTTCCTGAGGGGGGTATATGCTGGAATCAAGAGCAGGGACATGTGGTCTGACTGGCCCAAGTGTGGTAGTGACTTTGCCCTGAAGGCCATCTTGATGTTGGAGTAGACCTTGTCCAGTGTATTTGCTCCCCTGGTAGCACACTTAATGTGCTGATGGAATTTAGGGAGCACTGTCTTTAAGTAAACATGATTAAAGTCCCCTGCCATGATGGGAACAGCCTCAGGATACATACTCTGCTGACTGCTAATGGTCTCATCTAAAGGTCCAAGGGCCAAGCTAGCATTAGCATCTGGTGGAATATACACAGCAGTTACCATGACAACAGTGAACTCCCGAGGAAGCTATACAGTGGTGCTTGAAAGTTTGTGAACCCTTTAGAATTTTCTATTAGGACTCCCTAAAGTGAATGACGCATGAAATGGAATGACGAATGACAGGTAGTAAATTTGAACAATAAATGGTCCCTTGTCATTCAGATTCTTACAAATGGAATAACGATTGAAATCTTTAGTTTTAGACCTCCCTAGGATAGGATAAGTGGGTGCTTGGTGGGATATCAGCTTTTACAAATGGAATGACAGGGTTTCTATATGTATTGACTTACTTTGAGCTAATGTTGTCAGTGATATCACCTTTTACAAATGGAATGATAAGGTTTCTAGGTGGAATGACATACTTTGAGGCAATGTTATCAGTGATATCAAATTAACAAATGGAATGACATTATTTCTAGGGTTAGGGTTAGGTTATAGGTGATATCACTGATAACATTGCCTCAAAGTATGTCATTCCACCTAAAAACACTGTCATTCCATTTGTAAAAGGGGATATCACTGATAACATTAGCTTAAAGTATGTCATTCCACCTGGAAACGCTGTCATTCCATTTGTAAAAGGTGATATCACTGATAACATAACCTAAAAGTATGTCATTCCACTTAGAAACAATGTCATTCCATTTCATGAGCTGAAAGCATGTCATTCCACCTACATTTCAATCGTTATTCCATTTATAAGAATCTGAATGACAAGGGACCATTTATTGTTCAAATCACTAGCTGTCATTCGTCATTCCATTTCATGCGTCATTCACTTTAGGGAGTCCCTTTTCTATTGCCGCTTTTCCACTACCAACGCGGCTGAGTTGGGCTGAGCCGTGCGGTGCTGAGTTGGGCTGAGTCGAGCTGAGTGGGGCTGTTGGAGTTGCATTTCGACTACAACCGCGCTGAACCGTGCTGGCTGGAAGTGGGTGGACACATTGGGTGGAGTTAGCGAAAGTGGGTGGACGTCACGTGATGTCGTTAGGCGGCGCAAACAGTGACATCAGTGATCTTTTAAGCGGTAGTCTCATGACCTGGATAGTAAACAATAAACATGGAGTCGTTAGTGTTGCTGGTCTTGGTGCTGTGGCTTGTTGTCACCGACAACGCCAACAGATACTGGCAAGAGCGTATAGATGAGGCGAGGCGCATAAGGCTTCAGAAATTCTCGTAATTCGTAATTCTTCTTCTTCCGGGTTTACGGTGTTTACAGATCCCAGCGTGCTCGCGGGGCGTGTGTGGGCATGTGAGGACACTCCTCCTCACCAATCAGTGCACAGGGGAGTGTCTGCTCACGCCCCTAGCCTCACTCGGCTCGGTTTGGCTCGCTTCAGCCCTACTCCAAAACCGTGCGAGTTTTGGGTGCTAAGCAGGGCTGAAGCGAGCTGAGTCGTGCTGCTCTAAGGTAGTCGAAACGTAAGCCATGTCGGGCTGAAGTGAGCTGAAGCGAGCTGAAATGAGCTGGAAAAGGGCCATATATTTCTGCAGAAATATGACCTAAAACATCATCAGATTTTCACACCAGTCCTAAATGTAGATAAAGAGAACCCAGTTAAACAAATGAGACAAAAATATTATACTTGGTCATTTATTTATTGAGGCGGCACGGTGGTGTAGTGGTTAGCGCTGTCGCCTCACAGCAAGAAGGTCCTGGGTTTGAGCCCCGGGGCCGGCGAGGGCCTTTCTGTGTGGAGTTTGCATGTTCTCCCCGTGTCCGCGTGGGTTTCCTCCGGGTGCTCCGGTTTCCCCCACAGTCCAAAGACATGCAGGTTAGGTTAACTGGTGACTCTAAATTGACCGTAGGTGTGAGTGTGAATGGTTGTCTGTGTCTATGTGTCAGCCCTGTGATGACCTGGCGACTTGTCCAGGGTGTACCCCGCCTTTCGCCCGTAGTCAGCTGGGATAGGCTCCAGCTTGCCTGCGACCCTGTAGAACAGGATAAAGCGGCTAGAGATAATGAGATTTATTTATTGAGGAAAATGATCCAATATGACATATCTGTGAGTGGCAAAAGTATGTGAACTTTTGCTTTCAGTGTCTGGTGTGACCCCCTTGTGCAGCAATAACTGCAACTAAACGTTTCCGGTAACTGTTGATCCAGTCCTACACACTGGCTTGGAGGAATTTTAGCCCATTCCTCCATACAGAACAGCTTCAACTCTGGGATGTTGGTGGGTTTCCTCACATTAACTGCTCGCTTCAGGTCTTCCCACAACATTTCGATTGGATTAAGGTCAGGACTTTGACTTGGCCATTCCAAAACATTAACTTTATTCTTCTTTAACTATTCTTTGGTAGAATAACTTGTATACTTAGGGTTGTTGTCTTGCTGCATGACCCACCTTCTCTTGAGATTCAGTTCATGGACAGATGTCCTGACATTTTCTTTTAGAATTTGCTGGTATAATTCAGAATTCATTGTTCCATTAATGATGGCAAGCTGTCCTGGCCCAGATTCAGCAAAACAGGCCCAAACCATGATACTACCACCACCATGTTTCACAGATGTGATAAGGTTCTTATGCTGGAATGCAACGTTTTCCTTTCTTCAAACATAACGCTTCTCATTTAAACCAAAAAGTTCTATTTTGGTCTCATCCGTCCACAAAACATTTTTCCAATAGCCTTCTGGCTTGTCCACGTGATCTTTAGCAAACTGCAGACAACTTACCGGAATCCCTGGTCCTGTTGTGCCAGTGTAATGTATGACCTGCTCGCTCGACAGCTGTGTCTGGAATGGATGAGTGAAGCCAGGTCTCTGTGAAGAGCAGGATGCAGCTGTGCTTCACAATGTTGTTCGTTGCAACCTGTAGTTTCAGTTCATCCATCTTCTTAGTGAGAGATCTGGCATTGGGGAGGAAGGCACTAGGAAGTGGTGGTTTGTGTTTCCAACTTCGTAGCCTTACCAGCACGCTGGTTCTGCAGCCTCGCTTTTGCCTCCTCTCCCTTCACCGCCTTCGTCGCCTTCCCACGGGGATGGTAATCCATGGAGAGCTGGGGGGTCTAGCGATATCCAGCAAGATGTCAGCAGAGAAACTCTGCTGTAACCACCCACTCGCTGTGTAATCCCATTTCAATGAGATCCTGCAGGCTGTAGAAGTTGTTCGCCCTACAGAATGTTATCGTGACGAATAACAACTCGCACACAAACAGCCAAACAAAGCACCAAAAAGGAGAGCACTGAACCACTGTGTCTATGTGCGCCTCCATCTTTGCCCTTATGTCATGCCCTCAACAATCCCTTGATAAATTTGGCTTATCATTAGATCAAGTTACAGCACTTTGTGCAGACAATACTTCTGTAAGTTATGGCATCCACAGCTCTGTCTTCACCAAGCTGAAGAAAAAGCACAAAGATCTGCTGCGGGATAACTGCCATGCCCATATTATACACAACATGGTGAAGCATGCTCTCGACCAGCTCACTGTAGATGTGGAAAATGTTGTGCTGAAGGTCTATGGCCACTTCTCCACATCTGCTAAATGGAGGGAATCCTTCAAAGAGTTTTGCAAATTTTGTGATGTGGAGTTCCAGGAGGGGCGGCACGGTGGTGTAGTGGTTAGCGCTGTCGCCTCACAGCAAGAAGGTCCGGGTTCGAGCCCCACGGCCGGCAAGGGCCTTTCTGTGTGGAGTTTGCATGTTCTCCCCGTGTCCGTGTGGGTTTCCTCCGGGTGCTCTGGTTTCCTCCACAGTCCAAAGACATGCAGGTTAGGTTAACTGGTGACTCTAAATTGACCGTAGGTGTGAATGTGAGTGTGAATGGTTGTCTGTGTCTATGTGTCAGCCCTGTGATGACCTGGCGACTTGTCCAGGGTGTACCCCGCCTTTCGCCCATAGTCAGCTGGGATAGGCTCCAGCTTGCCTGCGACCCTGTAGAAGGATAAAGCGGCTAGAGATAATGAGATGAGATGAGATGAGTTCCAGGAGGGGCGGCACGGTGGTGTAGTGGTTAGCGCTGTCGCCTCACAGCAAGAAGGTCCGGGTTCGAGCCCCACGGCCGGCAAGGGCCTTTCTGTGCGGAGTTTGCATGTTCTCCCCGTGTCCGTGTGGGTTTCCTCCGGGTGCTCCGGTTTCCTCCACAGTCCAAAGACATGCAGGTTAGGTTAACTGGTGACTCTAAATTGACCGTAGGTGTGAATGTGAGTGTGAATGGTTGTCTGTGTCTATGTGTCAGCCCTGTGATGACCTGGTGACTTGTCCAGGGTGTACCCCGCCTTTTGCCCGTAGTCAGCTGGGATAGGCTCCAGCTTGCCCGCAACCCTGTAGAACAGGATAAAGCGGCTAGAGATAATGAGATGAGTTCTGGGAGATTCTGCGACATGTTTCAACAAGATGGCTTTCCCTCGATCCAGCCATCTCTTGGCTTATTCAAACCTGGACTGCTCTCAGGTCTTACTTCATCAGCCTGGGGGAAGAGTGTCCCAGAGACATCAGGGCTTTGAAGACTCAACTGAGGAAGATGCTGCTGATGTGGAGGTTCACCTTCTGTTCTGCAATAACATGCTCTCCCTCTTTGAGGAATTTGTAAAGAAGCTGGGAAGTGATTCAGCCACCTGTGTTGAGTTATATCCCATCATGTTTACCTTCAAGATAAAAGTCACACAGAGAAGAGATGACCAGTTTTATGGCCGCTTAACAAAAGTGAAGCTGCAGCATCTCCTCTCACATGATGGAAACAAGGCAAGGGCAGATTTCACTGCATTTCTCAACACACCAATTTCATACACTGAAAACTGGTTCAACTTTCAGAGGACAGATGGCTGTTCTCCCTGCAATCTCTGTCTGCACCAGGGCATGCTTTCCTTCAGGGACACTGAGAGGGTCCTCAACCTCATCCAAAAACTCAACATGGATGAACTTTATGATGAATGCATCATAGTAAATCCCATTCTGAAGGGCTCAGAGAAGGTGCAGAAGATGAATGGAAGTCCAAAGATGTAGCTGCCAGGTTGAATGGCTGTCTTTCAAGTAGGTGACCTGCCGAATATGCTGACCATCATCAGCCACATCCTGAGCATCCCAGCATCCACTGGATATGTGGAAAGGATCTTTTCCAGAATGACTGACAAACGGAGTGGCAGCAGGAACAGGTGCGGCGTGGAGCTCATGAGGAGTGAGCTCTTGATCACCCTCAACGTTGAGCAGGCCTGTTCAGAGTTTAACTCCAGGGTTTCAAAAGACAAACAGATACTTGGTGCTGCAGGGAATGATAATCAATAAACCTGGAGAAGGAAGTAATGCACATAGTGAGTGAGAGAGAGAGCTCTGTTCACTGTTTAACCATGGTCTGCAGGTCCACACAGAAAAGAAAACTTTGTTGAACTGTTGACTGTTCAGAGAAGAGAGATCTCATTTCATCTCGTTATCTCTAGCCGCTTTATCCTGTTCTACAGGGTCGCAGGCAAGCTGGAGCCTATCCCAGCTGACTACGGGTGAAAGGCAGGGTACACCCTGGACAAGTTGCCAGCTCACAGGGCTGACACAGACAACCATTCACATTCACACCTACGGTCAATTTAGAGTCACCAGTTAACCTAACCTGCATGTCTTTGGACTGTGGGGGAAACCGGAGGAAACCCACGTGGACAACATGCAAACTCCACACAGAAAGGCCCTCGCCGGGCACGGGGCTCGAACCCGGACCTTCTTGCTGTGAGGCAACAGTGCTAACCACTACACCACCGTGCTGCCCCGGGAAGAGAGATGTTCATGGAAAATAAGGAGGAATGTTTTAAAGTTTCATGAATTATTTGCACACCCAGATTTTTTGTTATTTTCAGTTTGTGGAGAAGCAGAACACAAAGAACTGAGATATAATTATTTTTTGTGATTGTTTTAATGATCTTTTGAGTGTCAATGCATTTGTTTAATTTATAGTTAATACATTATGGATGAGTTAAAGTTAATAACTTTTATATCATGATGTTTAATGAAACTTGTTAAAGTGTAACAGTGTAATTTTATTTAATAAATCTTAGCATTTTTGAACAATCTCATTTTATGCTTCTATTCAAAAAGTTTTTATTTTTGTGGCCTCTGTGTCACACTTAAAGCGAGCCTGCCTTTCAGATTTTTCAAGTGTAGGTCATAAAAAGAATTTTCCCTGACACCCAATTATTTTTGTTTAGTGGACCAAAAACTACTGAATTTGAATCACAGACTTCCAATTTTATTAGTTTTTTTTTTTTTTAAAACAACAGAACAATTAACGGGGGGCGGCACGGTGGTGTAGTGGTTAGCGCTGTCGCCTCACAGCAAGAAGCCCCGTGGCCGGCGAGGGCCTTTCTATGCGGAGTTTGCATGTTCTCCCCGTGTCTGCGTGGGTTTCCTCCGGGTGCTCCGGTTTCCCCCACAGTCTAAAGACATACAGGTTAGGTTAACTGGTGACTCTAAATTGACCGTAGGTGTGAATGGTTGTCTGTGTCTATGTGTCAGCCCTGTGATGACCTGGCGACTTGTCCAGGGTGTACCCTGCCTTTCGTCCGTAGTCAGCTGGGATAGGCTCCAGCTTGCCTGCGACCCTGTAAAATAGGATAAAGCGGCTAGAGATAATGAGATGAGAACAATTAATGAATTTATCTCCATGTGGCCCTAAATTCTTTGCTATTTTTTCCTGCTTCACCATGACACAATTCAAGATACTACGTCATGCATCATGTGGTGGGCTTTCCCCGTTCATGCAAGGCATTGTCGGATACAAATTTGAAACAGGAGAGAACAATGGAGGACGTGAGTGTGCGAATGAAATGTGAAAGCCCGACTACAGTAACAGAAAGCGAGAAGAAAAGATATGTTGTGAAGGAAAGGAAACGCAGGACCAAACTAATAAATATCGGCGGTCAGCGAGCACCTCGGTGTGATCAGCTGTTTGTTTAGTGACAGAATGATGGAACTGTCAGTTCATGGTCAAAGGTAAACCCGTAGATGGCAGTAATGCAACGCTGTGGATGCCAGCTGCCGCAAAATCCAAAGGAAGAAGAAGGTGGTAAACCTGTGCATGCGCACACGGACTTCCTCTGTCTGCTTGACTGTGCAAAGCAAGCGATTTCATGCACATTATTTGCTTTAATCCCCTCAAGTTAAATAACTTCCCAGCCACAGAATGGCCTGATATTTTGTGAGATATTACAGAAATATGCACATTTCAGAGGGAACTAAATTTCACCGATTTTATGAAATCGAAAGGCCATCTACCTTTATACATTGTCTTATGTATTCAGCTGTGACAATATGTCCACGAGAGAAGCCTGTTCAGTTGTGACAGAAAGTGACTGAGTTTATCTGTTAACACTGATTTCAGTACCAATCGGAGTTTAGAACTGAAAAGTTATCCATTCGGTTTATTTCTAATGTCTGTTGGTAATAAAGCACTTCAGACATGGAGTATGAATCTTAATACGTTCTTGAGACCATGATTTAAGTTACAATTTATCACCACTGGTGCGTCACTGGGTTCGTGGTGGTTGTGACCAGTGGCGGCTGGTAGTCTTTCAAACAGGGGAGGCTGGTCGGTTATAATATTTCCAGATTTTAAAAGAAAAAAAAACACATCAATTTTGCCCATGCCTCTGATCTGGCTGATTGTTGGCAGGGTCACAAACTGTGAAATAACAGGTTCTTTTGGCCCATTAGCCTACTGTCCAATATACATGATGGTGGTGTTGGGGGGGGGTATATTTTAACATTTTATATTTTAAAATTGTGGCATGTTGTTTAAAAATTGATCATTATTGAAAGCAGCTCTTTGTCAGGAACCTCAGCAGTAACAGCAGAGTGTTCTGGAATAGGCACAAGCACTGACCTTGGGGAGCCAAACATAGAGCTGGGTGCCACACATTTCATTCAATGACACTTTCCCTATATTTTACTTATTTTGACTGAGAAATGTTTTATTGACAATTTTGATAACCCTTCACTTTTAATCCAGGTCTGTAGTGTGAAATGTTCTCGGCTGTGTTTTTGTTTAAAAATGTTTTCCAAATTGTAGCGGTGTTTAATTCATATCCAGAAAAATATATATTCCAATATAATATTACTCAGCATAAACATTTTAAATAGATTCTATATTTTTGGTCCATCCGTGACATATTACGAAAGTAGCCTATTTACTGTTGTTGATGTGGGTCACTTGCTGTTAGCCAATTCACTTTCTCGTACCAGGAGAGCTGAAAGGAACGAGTATTATTCCCTACCTTTTTCACCAAGTCAATTTGAGGCATTGGTCTACCCTCCTCTTTAATTTTAATTTTTTCCTCAAAAGGAAGACTGGCAAATGGCTTCACCAAAATTAAATCAGCAATGCTTGGCATCCGTGCGCAGCTTTCTTGCTAGCTGACTAGCCCCCTCAAGTTCAAGTTCAGTCACTCAAATAAACGAAATTTCTGGAACTAAGATAGCAAACTTGACAACACTATATTTACACTTTATTTACAATGAAAATATATAGAAACTAAAAAAGCTGGTAGAAACCGTATGTAATGAATGAAATCGAAATGTAAGCTGATCTCTTATAATACACCACAGCACTTGCGAATCCGCATGGGACTGAACTGAAATTCACCGCTGCCTGTCTATAGTTGAAACGAGCTGTCAATCAAAGAAAATATCCGGCCGCTTTCACCAATCACCAGTCTCCTCACGGAAACCGCCATGTCCCTCCCACTGTGAGGCTGGGAGTCTGTGGGGCGGGCATTTTCGCAGTATTTGTCCAATAACCGTCTTGCATTTTGAGATTGACAAGCGTATAGCTCCCAAATGCCATTGAAGTCCACTGAGGCTGGGAGTCCGTGGGGCGGGCATTTTCGCAGTATTTGTCCAATAATCGTCTTGCATTTTAATATTAAAAAGCGCATAGCTCCCAAATGCCATTGAAGTCCACTGAGGCTGGGCTGCATCGCGCTGTCACGAGGGGGAAAAACTCACGCACACATTAGGCAAACTGGGGAAAGTTATAACAGAATGATTTCACACTGTAGTTGGGTTGAGCACATATATTTCTATGATTCTGGATCTGAAATAGCAATGTTATAAGGTCGGCTATAACATAAGCCTAGCGCAATTCATCCTACACGATTTTCGTCATTTTTAGAGGAGGCTGAGCCTCCCTCGTTGTCTTAGAGCAATCGCCCGTGGTTGTGACCCATAGGAGCAGGGCCTCACTGTGGTAGGCGTCCTTTATTTTTCTGCATGGAACATGGCTCCCCTATTTGTGAGCGAAGTAATGAAATTTAGCTAAATTCTTCAGTCGCCTGACAGGAGCTTCAGCAGTAATGGTGTAGTAACGGTGACCAAACAAAACTGAGCTGAATTTAATAAATTTCCCCATGAAACAAAACATTCCAAACCATGACTTAGTCCCAGAACTCTGCTCAGAACAGATCTATCAGCTAACAGTGCGGACCGAATGCCAAGTCCAGCCTCATTTTAAATAAATTAAATAAATTATCTCTCACAAATTGGGTAATCAGATTCACAAATGTAATTTTAATTTCTCAGTATTATGTGACTGAAATTTGTGTTGCTTTCAAGAAAGGAGGGTGAATGATGACTCAAGGTCGATTATTTCATGTGGCTCAATGAAAAAGAAGTAAAAAAAGAAAATACTGCATTGTATTGTCAGATTTTACAGCAGTCTGCTGTCAGCAATCAATTTGTATTTAGCTTAAAAAATCAGCCTTTACAGTGTTTTTACTTCATGTTGGAAAAACA
Source organism: Neoarius graeffei (assembly GCF_027579695.1). NCBI lineage: Eukaryota > Metazoa > Chordata > Actinopteri > Siluriformes > Ariidae > Neoarius > Neoarius graeffei. The sequence goes on from NC_083570.1 coordinate 22,015,111, forward strand.
GTACATTGCTGTTCGAATTTATCTGGATTTCTACAGCATTTTTCTTTTTACAGTGTACTAACACACTGAAAGGGTTCACAGTTTCTGAAGGCCCACGTGCTTTTTAAAAGAACAAACGGGAATTGAGTGAAGTGATTCAAAATGTGGGTAATGGCGCCCTCTATTGGTTTGGAGGAGAAATGTCCAGGTTGAACATTACAGTGTTCAGAGACATGTTTCTTTCATTTTTTTATCTGTGAACACACAGGTCTAAAATAATTTCACTTGAATGAGCCGTTACTACAGAAACGAGAACGGATTAGAACAAGCACATTTGTATAAATCTGCACTCCTGTCAGAGCTGCTGTTATAGAAAATTAATCAACACCTTCTGACCAATCAGAAAACAGCACTGTAACAGATTTGTTGCTTTATTTTATTGAAAATGAAAAGGATTTTTTAAAAAATAAGTTTTTCCAACAATCATGTTCAGAATCTAAATCAGGAGCCAGACCACAGACAGATCCAGTTCACAGAGACAGATTTATCATCATTATTCACACAGACAATAGATGACCCCTGGCGGAAAAAAAAAAGTACTTTATTGTATTTAAAGTATATTCATATTTTCAATAGTATATTGAAAATGTACTTACACAAATTGTACTTTTTGTAAATGTATAAAAAGTATACTAACATCACGCTTTCACGCTAACACTTTTAACACACTTTAAAATGATTATACTATATTACATTTTATAGAAATATACTAAAATATACTTTAAGTGAAAGTTGTGTAATTTCTAAAGTGTACTTATTTTAAGGTACCTATAATACAAAGTACACTTTAATTTGATTAATTAAGCATATATTAGTACATATAAAGTCATATACTTAAAGTATACAAAATATACTTTGTTTAAGTTGTTCCACTTTAGCACATAAAAGTACACTAAATACACTTCAAGTTGCACTTTTCTACAATTTAATTACAATTAAAATATATTTAGTACAAAATTAGTTGTTCCAAAATAGCATGCCTCAAGTTAACTAATCATAAACACACGAAGTATATTGATGATTAGTGTGGCTTCAAGTACACAAAAGTATGCTAAATTTTAGTACACTTAGCACATTTATTTTTCACCAGGGACAACATTAAAAGAGATGTTTTTTGGAGGAAAAAGTCAGTTGTAGGTTTACAGTGATTTTCACAAACACATATTTAAGACGCTGTACTTATTTCCCACAGATTAAATAATCTAAAAATATCCATCGAAAGTGGAGAAAAAAAACGCTGTTGCATATCAAGACAGCGGCTGACATCCTGACCGCAGTATTAAAAGCTTTATTCTCCTGTGCTCTTAGCTTTTATTTTGCAAAGCTTTGATCGTAATATTTGAATAAAAATCCCAAACTCACAGATAAACCTGGATTTATAAGGCTCTATCTGCGGACCAGTCATCATCCAGGCTGAATATGGGATGAGCACAACATCGGCAGCCTGAACCAATCATGTACTGTATGTTCTAATGGAGTTTAAATATTATTCAATGTTTTACAATCAAATCTCAGGGTTTAGACACAACTTCAGATTTTAAAAAGTGAATGTGGATTTTACATCTTAGAACACAAGCAGAAAAATCTAATTCATTCCAGAAGTGATATTTTTATATAGTGTGACTTGAACAGGTTTAAAATGTTGTTCGGTTCTGGCTTTACTATTGTTTATTAGTTATTTAATGAGATGCTGCTTCATATGAAACAAACAGAACTTTATAATGCTAAGGGCAGCATGGTGGTGTAGTGGTTAGCACTGTCGCCTCACAGCAAGAAGGTCCTGGGTTCGCGGCCGGCGAGGGCCTTTCTGTGTGGAGTTTGTATGTTCTCTGTGTCTGTGTGAGTTTCCTCCGAGTGCTCTGGTTTCCTCCACAGTCCAAGGACATACAGGTTAGGTTAATTGGTGGCTCTAAATTGACCATAGGTGTACGTGTGAATGGTTGGTTGTCTCTATGTCAATCCTGCAATGACCTGGCGACTTGTCCAGAGTTTACCCTGCCTCTCGCCCATAGTCAGCTGGAATAGACTCTAGCTTGCCTGCGACCCTATACAAGATAAGCAACTACAGATAATGGATGGATGGTTAAGTCAGGAGATCATTCTTTTTAAATTTGACAACTTTCTTGTCTGACAGTTAATTTTTAACATCTCATCTCATTATCTGTAGCTGCTTTATCCTGTTCTACAGGGTCACAGGCAAGCTGGAGCCTATCCCAGCTGACTATGGGCGAACGGCGGGGTACACCCTGGACAAGTCGCCAGGTCATCACAGGGCTGACACATAGACACAGACAACCATTCACACTCACATTCACACCTACGGTCAATTTAGAGTCACTAGTTAACCTAACCTGCATGTCTTTGGACTGGGGGGGACCAGAGCACCCGGAGGAAACCCACGCGGACAACATGCAAACTCTGCACAGAAAGGCCCTCGCCGGCCACGGGGCTTGAACCCGGATCTTCTTGCTGTGAGGCGACAGCGCTAACCACTACACCACCGTGCCACCTTCCTTTTTAATTATTTAAAAATTATTAATATGTTTTAATTTAAATATTAAAATGAGTTTTTTGTGCAGCTGGATTGTGTTCTCGTGAAATAGACGACTGAGCAACAACATGCAGGAAGTTTACATAAAACACTACACACTTCTTTATTCTGGATCACACAATCTCACAGTAGAACCAGAAAACAATTCGAACCCAAATCCAGCATGTAGAGGCTGAGTGAATGTGGTGTGGACTCTGTGGAGGAGCTTCATCGTGTCAGAAACGCTGTAGAAGGACAGAGTTCCTGCACTGTGATCCACATACACTCCTATTCTGGAGGGTGATGGAACTCCGAGATCAGTCAGAAAGTTGTTGTGCCAGAAAGAGAGAGAAGAAGAACACTCCACACTCCAGGACTGATTGTTGTATCCAAATCCACACTCATCACCCTCTCCTTTCCTTCTGATGTCTTTATATGAGACTGATATGGACACATCACCACCAGCACTGCTCCACTCCACCTCCCAGTAACAGCGTCCACACACACTCTCCTTACACAACACCTGAAACCTGGAGTCAAATCTCTCTGGATGATCAAAGTAACACTGCTCTCTCTCACTGTCTCTCACCACTCTATTCTTCTCAGACAGAATGAGGTAACGATGTGTCGTGTTGGGATCCAGAGTCAGATAACAGAAATCTAAAATAAAAGAGAAAAACAAACTGAACAATGTGAACATGTTGGGTTTAATACACACAATATTTATGTGAAGTGTGTGTGTTAGATGTACATTTCAGAAATTCTTCTCTGCTCTGTGGTTCTGGGACTGAAATTATCTGAACTGCTGCAGCTGTGGAATGAAAAATGGAAACATGAGTTTGTGTAAAATATGGAAAAAAGTTTAAGTGATCAAGTCAGTTTATTCATTTTAAATGAGCGTTTTAGTTCAAAAGTGTTGGGTGAATAAAGTGTCTGCAGAAAAGAAAGCAGGAGCATCGCTAAGAAATAACACGTCACTGTGTTTAGCAGGAACAGCTCCTCTTACCATGTAGAGGGATTTTGTTGAATTCCTCCTCACAGAATTCCTGGAGTTTCTTTTTCAGATCTGAGAGACAATTCCTCACGCCATCAAATGAGAGATGCTGATGGACAGTGACGCTGGATGTGTGAAAATTTGGTCTCTGAAATGGAGGAGGCCAACGTCCAGAAGCTAAAACCTACCGGAAGCAAATGAAATGTAAAACCCACTTGCGATGCCAGACAGGGACATTTATTGTTCCCTTAATGAGAGGTGTTTTAGAGTGTGTGTGAGGAACAGCTGGCTCTGTAGATCAGACAGTGAGTGTTACCTGGAGGAAATGGATGTGATCGTGCGTGTGTGAAATCTGCTCCAGCTCAGTGACTCTCCTCTGAAGATCAGCAATCTCCTGCTCCAGTTGCTGCAGGAGTCGTTCAGCTCGACTCAGTTCAGCCTTCTCCTGATCTCTGATCAGCTCCGTCACCTCCGAGTGCTTTTTCTCCATGGCGCTGATCAGCTCAGTAAAGATCCTCTCACTGTCCTCCACTGCTGTCTGTGCACTGAGCTGTTAGGACACACACAAGATTTAAGGCTCATCTATCATTCCCTCTCTTACTGGGACTGTAAATGACTCGTGCATGTTGTAGGGTTTCTAGGAGCAGCTCTGTCTCTGCTCACTGCTCACCTTGATAGTGTCCACAGCCTGTTTCAGCTCCTGCACCTTCTTCTGCTTCTCCTGGATTCTCTGCTGGGATTTCATCCATTCCTCCTTTAACTCACTCTGAGGACAAATAAAATACATTCAGCTTTTTATACAGTACGAGCAAACTGGTTCCATATTAATGTCAGTTCAAAGTACATTCATGTTTCGCTCTGAAGGTTAGGTAGTGTGTGTGTGTGTGTGTGTGTGAGAGAGAGAAATGTTCACTAACTGATCTGGGGTGGGTTTCCCGAAAGCCTCTTCAGGCCAAGAGAGTTTTTAATTACCTCTTAAGATCCATCATCAAGCTAACGTGGTTTTCCCGAACAACATCGTAGCACAAGTTAATTATTAAATAAATGTACAAAAACACTATGAACATATTTCAATATGTTATGGAATTATGTATGGATATTGAAATGTCACATTTATATTGCTATATTTTAATCAAATTTAGCTCCATTAGGTGAGTGATTGATTAATTTAGTGTTATAAATGAGACACATTTCTGCACCTCTAACTGTGTGTGTGTGTGTGTGTGTGTGTGAGAGAGAGAGAGAGAGAGAGAGAGGTTTTGATCTGTGTGTAGTGTACCTAAGGAGGTTGAATATGTATATCCAACTTTATATATAAAATATATATACACATACACACACACAGACAAGGTTGGATATATATATATATTTAACCTCCTTAAGTACACACAGATCAAAACCTCTCTCTCTCGCACATGCACTTATAAGGGAGAACATCACTCACTCTGCACTGTGGATAACAGCTGAAATAATCCTGACTGCACAATCAGGGGTAACAGTGAAATAAGCGAGCACAGGGAACACATTTACCTCATTATTTAGCTTAGTATTTGCTCATTCTTTTGTGTGAACGTTTGTTCATTTAATTAAAAACACGCTTGGAATAAAAGAAATTGCCAAAAACATAAAATAGTTTCATTAATGAATTACCACATTATATATGCAATGCTTCCAGATGATATTATACATTATTTTAAACACTTTATATTTCATTAGATTTTGGTTAAAAATGAGTGCCATGTGACCTTAACAACTGAATTTAGCAACTACTAATGCCTTCAGCGGCGGCACGGTGGTGTAGTGGTTAGCGCTGTCGCCTCACAGCAAGAAGGTCCTGGTTCGAGCCCCGTGGCTGGCGAGGGCCTTTCTGTGCAGAGTTTGCATGTTCTCCCCGTGTCCGCGTGGGTTTCCTCCGGGTGCTCCGGTTTCCCCCACAGTCCAAAGACATGCAGGTTAGGTTAACTGGTGACTCCTAAATTGACCGTAGGTGTAAATGTGAATGGTTGTCTGTGTCTATGTGTCAGCCCTGTGATGACCTGGTGACTTGTCCAGGGTGTACCCCGCCTTTCGCCTGTAGTCAGCTGGGATAGGCTCCAGCTTGCCTGCAACCCTGTAGAGCAGGATAAAGTGGCTAGAGATAATGAGATGAGATGAGATCATGCCTTCAGCAACGACAGTACAATTGCCTTTAGCAACTACAAATGCCTATATCGGGGATGCGAACTGCAAAGACACTCTTTGTCCTGTTGCTCTTTCGACTCCTTCTTACGAGTGAGTCCAGGAAAATCACGTACAGAGACAACGTTCGTTGCTTAAGAGAGTCTCTCAACTCTCTATTTAGCTCTAAAGGGCAACGTTATAAGGAAACCCACCCCTGACCAGATTACGATCATCACTGAAGATAAATTTAACACTCTGTTCACCAGAACACATACAATTTTAATCAGCTTTTACAAAATCCTTCTGATTGATACACACATTGAAATTAAAGTTCAAATCATATCACTGACTAAAGCACCTGTTTCTAGATGGGAAACTATAATTAAGATGATTTAATTCTGGAAAGATTTCTAGTTCTCACCTGTTTCTCAGCTCTTTCTGCTGCGGCTGCAACGGTGTCATGACCTTTGTGATGATCCATCGTACACAAATAACAGATGAAGGTTTGATCAGTACGACAGTAGATCTCAATCAGCTTGTTATGTTCAGAGCAGATCTTATCTTGGAGTTTTGCTGAGGCTTCAATTAATGTGTGTTTTTTCAAAGCAGGAACTTCAAGATGTGGTTTCAGATGAGTTTCACAGTAAGAAGCCAAACACATCAGACAGGACTTGACGGCTTTGTGTTTTCTCCCAATGCAGAAATCACACTCCACATCTCCAGGTCCAGCGTAACAGTGAGCAGGAGAAGCAGCCTGGACTTCAGTCTTCTTCAGTTTCTTCACCACTTTACCCAGCATGTTGTTTCTGCGTAGAACAGGCCTTGTAGTGAAAGTGTCTCTGCACTGAGGACAGCTGTAGACGCCCTTCTGAGCCTCCTGATCCCAGCAGCCATTAATACACACCTTACAGAAACTGTGACCACAGGGGATAGTCACCGGATTCTTCAGGAGATCCAAACATACTGGACACATGAACTGGTCCTGAGCTACTGAAATACTGGCCTCAGCCATTTTCCTGAAATCGCACAGAGGGAGAGAGAGAGAGAGAGATCAGTTTTGCTTTCTCCGAAATGACGAGTTACTTCCTGGTTCTGTGTGAGGAGGAGGAGCACAAACACAGCGAGGTCATGAACACTCCTCTATTAACCATTTCATCTCCCTTCAGTGCAGAAATATCACTGAATATTAAAATATTAATTTCATGAAATACATACAGAATGGGTTTTAATTTTCTGGACTTTTCCATGGACTGACACCTCAAGCACAACTTTCAGCCTTGTTGATTAATTACAATCACTTTCACTTTCACAGCTTTTTCCTCGTGACATCTTTAAACTGATCTTCATCCATAAAGAATGTTGGAGCCATTTTAAAAGTGAGGAGGACACAGCTGTCAGGAAGGAAAACTATATTATTGATTTTGCATTGTGTGGAATCGCGTACTGAAAACCTTCTGCTACTTCCATTGTATAGCGAAGTATTCTGTCAGGAACGCGGATGTAAGTGCAGAAGTAATCAGTTGAATAATACAGTGCAGTGTATATGTACAGTGAACAAATATACACATTGGCAAACAATCCAAAACGGCAGGCTAGATCAAAACATGATATTTATTGCAAATACGAGGACACACGCACACACAAGAAAGTATCCTCTGGCAGTTATAGGTCAAAACAAACAAACAAACAAACAAACAAACAAACAAACAAAAAAACACTTGCATAGTTATCTAGTGTTCTTATGGTACTTCAGAGCCAATGTGAGACACTCAGCATGTTACAGTAACCACACGACTGTGGCCAGGGCAGGATGAGGACTGGTGGGAACATGGCTACTTTCTTTCTTCCAGCATCATGTAACCAAGAACCCTTTAGAATTTTCTATATTTTTGCATAAATATGACCGAAAACATCATCAGGTTTTCACACAAGTCCTAAAAGTAGATAAAGAGAACCCAGTTAAACAAATGAGACAAAAATATTAGACTTGGTCATTTATTTATTGAGGAAAATTATCCAATATTACATATCTGTGAGTGGCAAAAGTATGTGAACGTCTAGGATTAGCAGTTAATTTGAAGGTGAAATTAGAGTCAGGTGTTTTTCAATCAATGGGATGACAATGAGCTGTGAGTGGGCACCCTGTGTTATTTAAAGAACAGGGATCTATCAAAATCTGATCTTCACAACACGTTTGTGGAAGTGTATCATGGCACAAACAAAGGAGATTTCTGAGGACCTCAGAAAAAGCGTTGTTGATGCTCATCAGGCTGGAAAAGGTTACAAAACCATCTCTAAAGAGTTTGGACTCCACTAATCCACAGTGAGACAGATTGCGTACAAATGGAGGAAATTCAAGACCATTGTTACCCTCCCCAGGAATGGTCGACCAACAGAGATTACTCCAAGAGCAAGGCCTGTAATAGTTGGCGAGGTCACAAAGGACCCCAGGGTAACTTCTAAGCAAGTGAAGGCCTCTCTCACATTGGCTAATATTAGTGTTCATGAGTCCACTATCAGGAGAACACTGAACAACAATGATGTGTATGGCAGGGTTGCAAGGAGACAGACGCTGCTCTCCAAAAAGAACATTATTGCTTGTCTGCAGTTTGCTAAAGATCACATGGACAAGCCAGAGGGCTATTGGAAAAATGTTTTGTGGGCGGATGAGACCAAAATAGAACTTTTTGGTTTAAATAAGAAGTGTTATGTTTGAAGAAAGGAAAACGCTGCATTCCAGCATAAGAACCTTATCCCATCTGTGAAACATGGTGGTGGTAATATCATGGTTTGGGCCTGTTTTGCTGAATCTGGACCAGGACAGCTTGCCATCATTGATGGAACAATGAATTCTGAATTATACCAGTGAATTCTAAAGGAAAATGTCAGGACATCTGTCCATGAAATGAATCTCAAGAGAAGGTGGGTCATGCAGCAAGACAATGACCTTAAGCACACAAGTCGTTCTACCAAAGAATGGTTAAAGAAGAATTAAGTTAATGTTTTGGAATGGCCAAATCAAAGTCCTGACCTTAAATCCAATCAAAATGTTGTGGGAGGACCTGAAGTGAGCAGTTCATCTGAGGAAAACCACCAACATCCCAGAGTTGAAGCTGTTCTGTACAGAGGAATGGGCTAAAATTCCTCCAAGCTGGTGTGCAGGACTGATCAGCAGTTACTGGAAACGTTTAGCTGCAGTTATTGCTGCACAAGGGGGTCATACCAGACACTGAAAGCAAAGGTTCACATACTTTTGCCACTCACAGATATGTAATATTGGATCATTTTCCTTAATAAATAAATGAAAATAAATGACCAAGTATAATATTTTTGTTTCATTTGTTTAACTGGATTCACTTTATCTACTTTTAGGACTGCGTGAAAGTCTGATGATGTTTTAGGTCATATTTATGCAGAAATATAGAAAATTCTAAAGGGTTCACAAACTTTCAAGCACCACTGTGTGTATATATATATATATATATATATATATATATATATATATATATATATATAAGGGCGGCACGGTGGTGTAGTGGTTAGTGCTGACGCCTCACAGCAAGAAGGTCCGGGTTTGAGCCCCGTGGCTGGCAAGGGCCTTTCTGTGTGGAGTTTGCATGTTCTCCCCGTGTCCGCGTGGGTTTCCTCCGGGAGCTCCGGTTTCCCCCACAGTCCAAAGACATGCAGGTTAGGTTAACTGGTGACTCTAAATTGACCGTAGGTGTGAGTGTGAATGGTTGTCTGTGTCTATGTGTCAGCCCTGTGATGACCTGGCGACTTGTCCAGGGTGTACCCCGCCTTTCGCCCGTAGTCAGCTGGGATAGGCTCCAGCTTGCCTGCGACCCTGTAGAATAGGATAAAGCGGCTAGAGATAATGAGATGAGATGAGATGAGACTTAACAGTTTTGGTGGAAGTTGAATTTGTGTGAAAAAAAAATCATGAATGTTGAAAGATGAGTTTATTCAGTGCCTTTTTTCTCAAATCAATGAAAATTGATTCACAGTTCATTCCACTCAGACCGCTGTTGTGTTGTGTTGAAAAAAATGAACTCAGTATTGTTTCATAAAAAAACAACCTGTCATAAACTATAAGGACTATTATGAAAATTTCACAAAAGCTAGGTTAGAACCACACATTCAGTCCAGTTAAGTTCAACAAACCTTCTTTCATTTTTATCAAAAGTCTTTCAGAGTCATAAACAAAAACTTCTTTTTTTTAAAGGTTTTTTGGGGGGCTTTTTCCATCTTTATTGGACAGGACAGCATAGAGACAGGAAATGAGCACAAGAGAGATGGGGAGAGACAAGGAAACAACCTCGGGTCGGAATCGAACCCAGGTCCCCGGATCCATGGCATGGCGCCCTAGCCACCTGAGCCACAACAAAAAAAAAGCCTTAATTTCTTCACCTGATGTAACAATGGGACACACAAGATACAACCCCAATTCCAAAAAAGTTGGGACACATACACACACTGTCCCTCCACCATACACACACTGTCCCTCCACCCATAACTCAAGGCCCCAAACCCCTCCAAATCCCCCCCACCTACCCTCCTCCATCTCACATGCACATTCATTACCCCTAACCAACCCCACCCAGCCTCCCCTATACAGCAATATAGCTCTTGTTTATCTCTGTCGAATTTGTCTCCATGTGTCCTGTTACATCTCTCTGTCAACATATTAGTAGTACTGTCCAGCCTTTGAAACGGTTGTTAATGTTACGTCAGTGTTTCTGTTGTATGTCATGTGTATGTATTAATTTGTTTCATTCTGTCCTTGATACTTTGTATTTGTTTGTATTTGTTAGTAAATAAAAAAAGGAAAAAAAAAACCTTCATTCATATGACAAAAAAAAGAAAAAAAAAACAAAAAAGTTGGGACAAAGTACAAATTGTAAATAAAAACGGAATGCAATAATTTACAAATCTCAAAAACTGATATGGTATTCACAATAGAACATAGACAACATATCAAATGTCGAAAGTGAGACATTTTGAAATTTCATGCCAAATATTGGCTCATTTGAAATTTCATGACAGCAACACATCTCAAAAAAGTTGAGACAGGGGCAATAAGAGGCTGGAAAAGTTAAAGGTACAAAAAAGGAACAGCTGGAGGACCAAATTGCAACTCATTAGGTCAATTGGCAATAGGTCATTAACATGACTGGGTATAAAAAGAGCATCTTGGAGTGGTAGCGGCTTTCAGAAGTAAAGATGGGAAGAGGATCACCAATCCCCCTAATTCTGCACCGAAAAATAGTGGAACAATATCAGAAAGGAGTTTGACAGTGTAAAATTGCAAAGAGTTTGAACATATCATCATCATCTACAGTGCATAATATCATCAAAAGATTCAGAGAATCTGGAAGAATCTCTGTGCGTAAGGGTCAAGGCCAGAAAACCATACTGGGTGCCCGTGATCTTCGGGCCCTTAGACGGCACTGCATCACATACACACATGCTTCTGTATTGGAAATCACAAAATGGGCTCAGGAATATTTCCAGAGAACATTATCTGTGAACACAATTCACCGTGCCATCCGCCGTTGCCAGCTAAAGCTCTATAGTTCAAAGAAGAAGCCGTATCTAAACATGATCCAGAAGCGCAGACGTCTTCTCTGGGCCAAGGCTCATTTAAAATGGACTGTGGCAAAGTGGAAAACTCTTCTGTGGTCAGACAAATCAAAATTTGAAGTTCTTTATGGAAATCAGGGATGCCGTGTCATTCAGACTAAAGAGGAGAAGGACGACCCAAGTTGTTATCAGCGCTCAGTTCAGAAGCCTGCATCTCTGATGGTATGGGGTTGCATTAGTGCGTGTGGCATGGGCAGCTTACACATCTGGAAAGACACCATCAATGCTGAAAGGTATATCCAGGTTCTAGAGCAACATATGCTCCCATCCAGATGACGTCTCTTTCAGGAAAGACCTTGCATTTTCCAACATGACAATGCCAAACCACATACTGCATCAATTACAGCATCATGGCTGTGTAGAAGAAGGGTCCGGGTACTGAACTGGCCAGCCTGCAGTCCAGATCTTTCACCCATTGAAAATATTTGGCACATCATAAAACGGAAGATACGACAAAAAAAGACCCAAGACAGTTGAGCAACTGGAATCCTACATTAGACAAGAATGGGTTAACATTCCTATCCCTAAACTTGAGCAACTTGTCTCCTCAGTCCCCAGACGTTTACAGACTGTTGTAAAGAGAAAAGGGGATGTCTCACAGTGGTAAACATGGCCTTGTCCCAACTTTTTTGAGATGTGTTGTTGTCATGAAATTTAAAATCACCTAATTTTTCTCTTTAAATGATACATTTTCTCAGTTTAAACATTTGATATGTCATCTATGTTCTATTCTGAATATGGAATTTTGAAACGTTCACATCATTGCATTCCGTTTTTATTTACAATTTGTACTTTGTCCCAACTTTTTTGGAATCGGGATTGTATAAAATGACATGTACACTCAAAATATAATTAGGAAGTTCATCCCTCAGCAGTTTTTAATGATTTATAGTGAATGTAGAACAGTACACTTTGCTAATGTAAGTAAATACAACACACACATGCACATACCTGAATCTGCAATTTAACTTTAAAATAAATTTATAACATGTCTTTATGAATCCAGTGTTTGCCAGAGTGCGTATGAAATATATGCTTTCAGCATTATTCTGTAATATCTGAGAATGTCTCTATATTTACTGTGGATGAGTTTGTTTTAATGCTGGCATATTTCAGTTTCCTCTCCTGCGATGATCTGGACCTGTGCAGCTCCAGCTGTGTTAATGTGGGCCAGTAGAGTCACAAGTGTAAATGACAGAAGTAAACAGTGGTGGCTGATCAATGTTATTTTCAATTTTTATTTTATGTGAACACTTATACTTCCTGTCTACTTCTGCCTGCTGGGGCGCTGGCCGAATGAGTGTGTATGCGGCTACACAAAGTTTTGGACAGCAGGTGACCTGAGGCTGCGTATTATTTGGTGGATTCAAGATTTGGCCTGGGGTGCCTTATTTTATTAGCAGCCAATTAGAATCTTTTTTTTTCACGTGATTGGACAGTTTTCTACAGCCCTCCATATTAACAGCTGTCACTCACTACTGCTCATGAGACCAGAGCTTTCACAAGATGGCAAGTTCAAATGGACCTACGGAGAAAGAAAATTATTTCCTTCCAAAAACATCCTTTTACATGGCATGCACTGAAAGCAAAAAAAAAAAAAGAAAGAAAGAAAGGGGGAGAGAGAATAAAGGAGTTTGGACCGGACCAGCCCAGTTTAAACATTAAGAGGCAGGTGATCGGGGGTGGGCTTACACTCAAGGCCCCTCCCCCTCTTGTGATGACAAACAGAGCTGCAAGCTATAAACAGTAGATGATGAAGAATGTGATCATGTCGATTTTGTAGATCATATTTAATGGCATACATTCTTTCATGGCAGCAGAGTGGTGTAGTGGGTAGCGCTGTCGCCTCACAGCAAGAAGGTCTGGGTTCGAGCCCCGTGGCTGCCGAGGGCCTTTCTGTGCAGAGTTTGCATGTTGTCCGCGTGGGTGTGCTCTGGTTTCCCCCAAAGACATGCAGGTTAGGACTGGTGACTCTAAATTGACCGTAGCTGTGAATGGTTGTCTGTGTCTATGTGTCAGGCCTGTGATGACCTGGCAACTTGTCCAGGGTGTACCCCGCCTTTCGCCCATAGTCAGCTGGGATAGGCTCCAGCTTGCCTGCGACCCTGTAGAACAGGATAAAGCAGCTAGAGATAATGAGATGAGATGAGACATTCTTTCATTCTACCTTTTTGGCTTCTTTTAATAAAGGCTTTTCTCATAATGTGAATATCTCTGTACACAAACTCAGTAAAAACTCAACTAAAACTAGCTCTGAATTACTCAAAAATAAAAACCAAGCTAAAACTACTTACGGTATGTACTCCTAAAACTAGACTGAAATTAAAATCCAAATTAAAAAGCTCAATAATAATAAAAATGAATGAAAATTAAAAAATTACAGCAACTCTGACCCCAATACTGACACCCCCCTCCCACATTTTCGCATCAGCCGCCACTGATCCATCCTTTACCCAGTTATAAATTGGCAATTATAAACTATTTATTCCAAAATACAGTATCAACGAAGTGGGAATTGCTGTAGAGGGGGTTACAGTACATAATTTTCATAATCACAATTTCCCTTTGTTATGACAGCTGATTGTACGCGTGTCATTTATTTAAAAGATGTTTGGATCAGATTTATTTAGAGATCTCATCTCATTATCTCTAGCCGCTTTATCCTGTTCTACAGGGTCGCAGGCAAGCTGGAGCCTATCCCAGCTGACTACGGGCGAAAGGCGGGGTACACCCTGGACAAGTCGCCAGGTCATCACAGGGCTGACACATAGACACAGACAACCATTCACACTCACACTCACACCTACGGTCAATTTAGAGTCACCAGTTAACCTAACCTGCATGTCTTTGGACTGTGGGGGAAACCGGAGCACCCGGAGGAAACCCACGCGGACACGGGGAGAACATGCAAACTCCGCACAGAAAGGCCCTCGCCGGCCACGGGGCTCGAACCCGGACCTTCTTGCTGTGAGATGACAGCGCTAACCACTACACCACCGTGCTGCCCGCTTATTTAGAGATATACATTAAAATATATATTGATGATTAGTGCCATTTTTATTGTTCCATACTTTTACTCTATTGTTCATATTATGCAGCTGTAATATTCTGACCAATTGTAAATCAACGATTCAAGGTCATGTTCAAAGTGTCATAGGCCAGCTGAACACCGACCATATCCTGTCCAGAAAGGAGACAACATATCGCTGCTTTGTCTCCTCATGCTATATGAGACATAACCAGGAGAAATCAGATCTCACCTGTTTGCTGGCTGCTGCCAGATGGATCAGAATCATCTTCCCGGCCTCATACAGGAAGTTCTGATTCTGGAGACTCACCAACATTCTCTGAACACAAGATAACAGTGAGTCAAGACAGAGTGGACTCTACTCATGCACTAACAGCAAGTCTCCAGAGAAACTAGATGAGTAAAAAAAGGATGACTCACAGAGAATGCCTCGCGGATGGCAGGCAGCTTCAGGACGCCTGTGATGCCTCTGTCTGCAAGATGGCAGCTAAAAAAACCAAGTTGAAAATAAGTCACCTTTGTTCATTTTACATGAAGATGATCCTACGTGATAAACAGCACCTCCCTCTCCTCTGGAGAAAGATCCAAGTCACTTTTCTGCAGTCAGAAAACACCATCAGATCATTAAATACCACACGGCACATACAGATATACTGTTAAGATTAAGGGTTTTTTATTTGTCATTTTGACCATATACAAATGGTACCGTACACAGTTAACATGAAACAACCTTTCTCCAGGACCATGGCGCCACATTAAACATCACAGGACTACAATACAATGTAAAGTGCAAGAGTGCAACGAGTGCAACACTGCAGACAATAGACAGACAATAAATGACACAAACAACATAAGGTGCAGAGTTGAGTGTGCATACTGAGGTTGTACAGTGGTGCTTGAAAGTTTGTGAACCCTTTAGAATTTTCTATATTTCTGCATAAATATGACCTAAAATATCATCAGCTTTTCACACAAGTCCTAAAAGTAGATAAAGAGAATCCAGTTAAACAAATGAGACAAAAATATTATACTTGGTCATTTATTTATTGAGGAAAATGATCCAATATTACATATCTGTGAGTGGCAAAAGTATGTGAATCTCTAGGATTAGCAGTTAATTTGAATGTGAAATTAGAGTCAGGTGTTTTCAATCAATGGGATGACAATTAGGTGTGAGTGGGCACCCTGTGTTATTTAAAGAACAGGGATCTATCAAAGTCTGATCTTCACAACACATGTTTGTGGAATTGTATCATGGTATGAAAAAGGAGATTTCTGAGGACCTCATAAAAAATGTTGTTGATGCTCATCAGTCTGGAAAAGGTTACAAAACCATCTCTAAAGAGTTTCGACTCCACCAATCCACAGTCAGACAGATTGTGTACAAATGGAGGAAATTCAAGACCATTGTTACCCTCCCCAGGAATGGTCGACCAACAAAGATCACTCCAAGAGTAATCTTTGCATGTAATAGTTGGCGAGGTCACAAAGGACCCCAGAGTAACTTCTAAGCAAGTGAAGGCCTCTCTCATATTGGCTAATGTTAATGTTCATGAGTCCACCATCAGGAGAACACTGAACAACAATGGTGTGTATGGCAGGGTTGCAAGGAGAAAGCCACTGCTCTCCAAAAAGAACATTGCTGCTTGTCTGCAGTTTGCTAAAGATCACGTGGACAAGCCAGAAGGCTATTGGAAAAATGTTTTGTGGACGGATGAGACCAAAATAGAACTTTTTGGTTTAAATGAGAAGCGTTATGTTTGGAGAAAGGAAAACACTGCATTCCATCATAAGAACCTTATCCCATCTGTGAAACATGGTGGTGGTAATATCATGGTTTGGGCCTGTTTTGCTGCATCTGGCCCAGGACAGCTTGCCATCATTGATGGAACAATGAATTCTGAATTATACCAGTGAATTCTAAAGGAAAATTTCAGGACATCTCTCCATGAACTGAATCTCAAGAGAAGGTGGGTCATGCAGCAAGACAACAACCCTAAGCACACAAGTTGTTCTACCAAATAATGGTTAAAGAAGAATAAAGTTAATGTTTTGGAATGGCCAAGTCAAAGTCCTGACCTTAATCCAATCGAAATGTTGTGGAAGGACCTGAAGTGAGCAGTTCATGTGAGGAAACCCACCAACATCCCAGAGTTGAAGCTGTTCTGTATGGAGGAAAGGACTGATTAACAGTTACCAGAAATATTTAGCTGCAGTTATTGTTGCACAAGGGGGGGTCACATCAGATACTGAAAGCAGAGGTTCACATACGTAATATTGGATCATTTTCCTCAATAAATAAATGACCAAGTATAATATTTTTGTCTCATTTGTTTAACTGGATTATCTTTATCTACTTTTAGGATTTGTGTGAAAATCTGATGATGTTTTAGGTCATATTTCTGCAGAAATATAGAAAATTCTAAAGGGTTCACAAACTTTCAAGCACCACTGTATATGAAAAGGGAATTAATAAATGTAAACCTTGTTGTGTGAGAGACATTGCAAACCTTGTAAAGCTGTATCTATTGTAAAGTTGTACTGTATCTCAAACCTGAGACACTGAATTACCTCAAATTCTGACCGAATGTCCGAGTCAGCTTGAGGAACATGATGGGACATGTCCACCTGATCGTCCACATCCACATGCAAGAAAGAGCAGCTCACCTGATGAACAGTTAGCTGGGAATGAAACACAAACATCGACAGTGCACACAAACGTACCGGAGATCAAACTCCAGAAGTGAATTTTACAATGAATTGAGCACTGTAATGACTTCACCACACAATTCTCACATGGCACGTGGATGATTGTCTCAGTGCAATAGCAGGACACCAGCTCTCTCATGCTCCCAGAAACTCACTTAAGATAGGAAAAATTAGAAACTTAGTCACTGTACTTAATAAAGCTTTGTGGTGTTACAACAATTCAGCTCTTACTTGTATGGTGGTGAAGGTATCCTCACACGTGGTGCAGTTCGAGAATACCTGCAAATAATGAAAATTGCACACCACTCAAACATTCATCTGTTCATAATTAACATCTAATAAACATAATGAAGATTGCTATTACCACATGATCACAGCACATCTTGGTGG
The DNA here is from genome assembly GCF_027579695.1 of Neoarius graeffei. Lineage (NCBI taxonomy): Eukaryota > Metazoa > Chordata > Actinopteri > Siluriformes > Ariidae > Neoarius > Neoarius graeffei. The sequence continues at coordinate 22,032,601 of NC_083570.1, forward strand.
TGGTGAAAAACCTCTGGACCTCTCACCGCACACAGGAAATACCTCTGAACCTCCACAGTCTAGCAATGGAAACACAACATCACAGCATCACAACATGCAAACAAAAGTGTACACTTGTGTCTCTGCTGCTGCACTGAGCACTGAATTTAGTAAAATACCTCACAGAGGAAGCTGTAGGACTCAGCAGAGAGAAACTGGATGATATGCCATGCGCTGTGCAGACCACATATGCCACTGGGCTGTGAAAACCCCAGCATAAAGATTGCACTGTGATTACACTCTTATCAAAGCAGCTTTATACAAACACATCTAACAATTCCTTATCAATGTCACATTAGTTAAATTTTAACAACATATCATTAGATTTACTTAATATATTTATGTTTACTTACATATTGACAAATGCATTAAAACCATTCGTACTATAACATTCTACTGGACCCTCAGAAGGATAAAGTGATAGAAGTTGATTGAATGGTTCACATCATGAGATTGTAGTTCATAGCATGTGAAAGTTAAACATAAATTACTGGAAGTTAACTAACGCATTCTTTGTGGGTACGAGTGTCATCTTTAAAACTCCTTTTACAAAACAGTTTGTCCATAAAAGAAAATTACAAGAGGATGAGAATCCAAGTGAGACAGTGACAGCGCCAAAGAGGGGAATGTTCTGTAAGTACAGTGAGGAATATTTCAGCTTTGGATCAACATGCATGGACAGTGACGAAGCCAAACCTCTTCCCAAGTGTGTGGTACATTCCGTCTAACATCTCACTCCTTAGTCTGTAACATGGGTGTTCCACAAGGCAGCATTCTTAGTCCCCTACTTTTTCTTTTGTATATCAGTGATCTCCCCAATCTGTTTAAGTATTCAAAGTCTATACTGTATGCTGATGATACTGTCATTTTTCTCTCTGACTCTGATCCTGATGTCATAAATTCTAAATTATCTTCTGATCTTCACTATCTGCATGACTGGTTGAAAACTAATCATTTAACCATCACTGTTCAGAAAACTGAATGTAAGGTATGTATTTCCACTCACCTGGGAAATGCTTATCCTCTTTGGATCGTATAATTATTTTTTCAAATCAAACTCTTGCCACCACAAAAACCTTTAAATATCTTGGCATGCTCCTTGATTCACACCTCACTTATTGAGAGCAAATTCACAAACTGAAACTTATCTACATGCAATTATTCTTTCAACAATATCTTACTGTCTTCTAATTTGGTCTCCTACCACAAAGGAAATTATTGAACCAACAGCAAGACTATACCATAGAGCGTACAAGATCCACCACAAACTTCCTAGTTGGACTCATCACTGCACTTTCAAATGCCATGACTTTTCAGAATTACATAAACTGTCATGCTATTACATTTTATTTTCAGATTCAAACCAACTGTCCCTCACCAACACTTACTGCCACTTACTTCCAACGCACAACACACAACAGGGGCGCATTACGAGATCAGTAACGCACGCACTTCTTTCAGTACCTGCTTATAAAATTACCAATGATCAGAGATCATTTTTTAATACATACACCAAAATCTGGAATGAGATCTATCACATTAGAACAGTACCATCCATCACACATTTTAAAAAGACATACAAACTCTTTCTGTTTGACAGTTACACCTGCGATCATTGATCTATTCTCATACTGCTCAGGTTATTTTTAATTTTTTTATATTGCTTCAATCCTCTCCCTTTTCCATGTCTATGTTTATGGCTGTCTGTATTGTTTTTATTTCTGTTGATATCCTTAATTATGTTTGTTTTGGGGCGGCATGGTGGTGTAGTGGTTAGCGCTGTCGCCTCACAGCAAGAAGGTCCGGGTTTGAGCCCTGTGGCCGGCGAGGGCCTTTCTGTGCGGAGTTTGCATGTTCTCCCCGTGTCCGTGTGGGTTTCCTCCGGGTGCTCCAGTTTCCCCCACAGTCCAAAGACATGCAGGTTAGGTTAACTGGTGACTCTAAATTGACCATAGGTGTGCATGTGAGTGTGAATGGTTCTCTGTGTCTATGTGTCAGCCCTGTGATGACCTGGCGACTTGTCCAGGGTGTACCCTGCCTTTCGCCTGTAGTCAGCTGGGATAGGCTCCAGCTTGCCTGCGACCCTGTAGAACAGGATAAAGCAGCTAGAAATAATGAGATGAGAATGTCTGTTTTGTTTGTATTGTCAACGTGATTTTGTCTAGATTGTATTGTGATGTGATTTGTCTTTTATGTGCTGCAGAACAGGAACCTGCTGTAAACCAGTTTTAACTGAGTCAGGCCCGTTTAACTGCAACTGAATTGTTACTTTTAATCTTTTCCTGTGTAATAATAATAAGAAACCTTTATTTGTCACATGCACACTTTAAGTACAATGAAATTCATCCTCTGCATTTAACCCATCTGAAGCAGTGAACACACGCACACACCCAGAGTGGGCAGCCACACACTAGAGTGCCCAGGGAGCAGTCAGGGTACCAGAGTACCTTGCTCAAGGGCACTTCAGCCCAAGGCCGCCCCACAGCCGAGTTTGAACCCGGAACCTTCTTGCTGTGAGGCGACCGTGTGAACCACTACACCACCGTGCCACCCGGTAAGAAATGAAATGAACATCCTGAAGTGTCAATTACTTTATCTTTCTCTCCTGGTGCTGCCACTTCTTACCTCTCCTGCAGCAGAAGAACAGATCATCAACAATGCAGGAAAGTGATATAGAAAAACAACTTAATGTGTTTCGCTCATAATGTCCAGCTTAACCCACAAAAAGACACAAAGTAATTATTTATGAAGTGAAATTAGCTTCATGTGATGTTTCTATACTAGTAGGAATGCAGAAACTGCTCAGACAATAAAATTTGTTTATATATTCTTAATTTGCTTGAATAAATTATGACTTCATCCTCTTTCATCTTTTCTGCAATTTTACACTTTGACTAGCTGATGGAGAGCGAGTGCACTGATTAGTAATAATAGACCTATTATTCAGCAACAGACAGACAACTTTTTTTCAGGTGTGGAACAGCAGCATTACAAACTGAATTTTCAGCCAAAAGTAATGAAGTAAATGTATTTACTTTGAACATTTGGAAAAAAGGGGTGATTGTATTTTGTTTTTTTTTTCTTTACTGAGTTGGATGGTTGGCATCCCAGAAAAAGGTTGAGAAAATATGAGTATGCCTGTAGGTTCATTATCATCACTAGCTTTTATTAGTTGAAGCTTCAATACAAGGTGGTTACATTAGTCACACAAACTAGTGCAGGCAGTTAGTTGTGTTCTGTGCCAAAAACACCCTTAAGTTTTTTTTTTTTTGAAATAACAGAACATAATCCAAGTTTACATGTGCATACTATCTTATCAAATCCAGTTTGCTTTATGAATAATTGTTTTGGTTTCTGTTTGCTGCTTTTGGTATTTGTTCTAGACCTTTTTAACACTGATTTTGTACAAATAAACCTCGTGCATATGGAGCCCTACAACCTCCCTGAGAGTCCTCTAAAACATTTGAAGCAATATTTAACAGTTTTGAAAAGATGTGAATATTTAAAAAAAACATGAAAAAAGTGCTGTAGATACACTGAGTTTTGCTGGAGGTTGATTTTGAGTGAAAATGGCAGAGGTGGACAAAGTACCAACTTCATTACTTAAGTCAAAGTACAGATCCCACTGGTCAAATATTACTCCAATACAAGTGAAAGTTGTAGTCAAATTTTTACTTAAGTTAAACTACTGAAGTACTTGCTTTTAAAAATACTTAAGTATTAAAAGTAAATTTTCTTTCAACACATTGTAGTATTATAGCCACAATGCTTACAAAACCTAATGCCTCTGAAGCAACCAACTGGATTTACTGAGCTTGTAGAACCTGTAGAATAAACACCTGGTAGAATGTTACAAAATGAAACACAACTGAACTGAAAAAGAGCTGTTGTCATTTTCTTTTTCTTTTAAATTGCAACACTCCTCCCCACCCCCACAAAGCAGCATGGTAGTGTTCTGACCCAGCTCTGGCAGTGTGTACACACGTGTGTGTATGTTACACATGACAGTGGAATAGCTGTAAATGCAGCTTGCTCAGAAAATAGAAAGGACAATCCAACCTGATTAAAACACAGGTCCACACCTCGAGCTTAATAACTGCCCAACAGCAACACTGCTTTAAGCAAGACACAAAAAAATGCAAGACCATCATCTGACATCAAAATAAAAAATTCCAGCAATTTGTTGTCACTGACTAGTACAATACTGTCCATCTCACAGGTCTTTTATGTGTGCGCGCGTGCATAAGTGTACGTATTCATGCACATATGAATCTGCCTGTGGAATCATGGTGGTTTAACATTAAGCTAGCTAGTCAGTGAAGCTCCACCTGACATCCTAGCAAAATCTTTTCAAACTCAAAATCATATTGGGTAGCTAACGTTACTAAAAAAGAAAGATTTCTATATTTTGTTTATTTGGCAAGATTATGCTAAAACATATTTCTGAAAGGACTTCAGATAAGTTAATGTTATTCATGTTAGCGTAACACTGTTTTTACATGCTAACTAACAGTGTCCAAGTTAACTAGCTATGTGTTACTGTTAGCCGTGGACAAGGTGATGGCAACTTAGTGGGAAAATCCATAGAAAGTCATTTGAGGAACCAGACTGCATAGCAATTGCAATGTTATCGCTAGCTCTAAAAGCACATACAGGTAACTTCATTGCAAGCTTTCTCTTGGAATAAAAGTTTATATACCTCCATATGCTTCCACAGTGGCTGTGATTTGCTCCGTTTTAGGCAAACAAAGCAAACATTTAAAACAAAACAAATCTTTATTCCTTTCAGAAAACTGAGACATGGGCTCTAGCTATAGCCATGAGTGCATGCATTCCCCAGAACTGCCTCCTTCCATTCTGCCATCAACTGATTGCATTAAATAATGCTGCAGAGAAATCATTGATCTTGATTTTATCCAGTCGATGGACATGATATGAACCTAGTGATTACTGGTAGCCTGTCTCAGTGTCACCTGAGAAAAACAAACAAACACATTTTAGAAAAGAAAAGAAAAAAATACATCCACTTTCAAAGCTGCTTCATCGTAATTAGGACCTTGATAGAAATGTAGTGGAGTAAAAAGTATGATATTTGTCTTTCAAATGTAGTGAAGTTAAGGTCATAAAACAATAATACTCAAGTAAAGTACAGATACTCAGAAAGTGTACTTAAGTACAGTACTCAAGTAAATGTACTTCGTTACTGTCCACCTCTGGAAAATGTAATATTCATGTTGACATACATCATTATATTCAGTGCCTTTTGCATCAATGCAATGAAAACTGATCTACAGCTCAGTCCACTCAGGCTGACAATTGTGTGACTTTTGAAAAAGTGAACTCACTTTTGAAAAATGCATGTAACTCATTGGAAAAAAAAAACCCAAAAAACAAAAAAACCCTGCAACAAATTAGAAAGCGCGTTTGGAAAATTTCACAAAAGCTCAGTTAGAAATACACACTCAGTCCAGTCAGATTTAACAATCGTTGTTTGTTTATTTTCAGCTAAAGTCAGGACACTTTAAAAGTCACAAACAAGAACAGGTATGGGAGTCTTTTTACACAAAACAGGATGATAATAAAAGCCTTCTAAATCATTCCTTTCTTAGCCTGATATACGGTAAGATGGTACACAAGATATACAATGACACGTACATTCAAAATATTTTATGCAAGATTATCCATCAGGAATTGTTTAATGATTAATGGACAAAGTAAATGAGGAACAATACACTTGGCTAACATAAGTAAAAGTATCACAATGCTTTTGAAACCCTGCCTCCCATCCCCCAAATCACACACATGTATGTGTGTGAATACGGTATGATTTTGAACAGCGAGATACTAAATCACAAAAAGCGCCAATATTTTTAATCCTATGCTTGGCCATGGTGTGTATTTAATATATGTTTTCAGCTTTATTCTACAATATCTGAGAATGTATCTTTATCTGTGGTTATTATAATGCTGGCGTATTCAGTTTTCTTTCCAGCAGTGATCTGAACCCGTGCTGCTCCAGCTGTGTTCATGTGTTATATAATACAGAAAGTGACAAGATCAGGTCCAGTCTGTGGAAAGATAGAAGAGGAAAATTGTACATACGGTATAAAACACAAACAGTGACAATACTATGGCTGTGGGTGTTCACTCTAAGAAACAAGTAAAATCCTGTAAAGACACAAATCTCCAAATCTCTCTCTTTACACCATGTGTTGTTCTGATAGAAGCAGCAGAAGATACTTTCCTATAAGTCATTGTTCAATGAAAGCATGTGCGGTTCATGTATGTTTCTTGCAGTGTCTCACAAATACAATTAAATCTCGGGAAAGGTAGAAACAAATCTGTTCAAACTGTTATTTTACACAGACACTAACCTGATCCTCCTGCTTTCCCTTACAGTCCTGATGTCCTTCAGTAATCACGTTCTCTCCACATCTTCCTCCTAAAGAGAAAAGACCTCAGAAATCACATCTCTACTGGTAACTACAAAATTTTACTTTCTGAAGTGATCCAGTCAGGTGTGTGAGAGTTAAAAATAGCGAGTTCAAATAACAAGGATTTAATCAGATCTGAAAGCCCAATTCATCCATACTGTATAACCACTGATACAATTTACATGGTGTGTGTGTGTGTGTGTGTGCGCGCACGTGCGCCTTTGTGCCCCTGTGTATCCAACAAGCAGAATACATAACACTGCATACTAATAAATTAATGTAAGAATGGAGATATGTTTTTCCACTTTTGATTAAAAAGGAAAGTTTCGGCACCTATAGGGAGGCTGCTGTGTGTTTGCTGTTTATCTTGTTCCAGTGCTGTTGAGGAGGCTGCAGGTGGAGAGTTTGTTGTTTTAGTCTGATGCTGTTCTGATGGAGGTGTTGTGTCTGTTTTCCTCAAGGGTGTTGAAGTCTTCTTTCCTATAAGTCCAACTGAAAGAATGACAAAACATTAAAATTAATGACTGTTTTTATCACTGTTAGTAATATGGCCCATGACACTGGAGTAAAGCATGCTCACAGTCATTAATGAACAAATGTACCTTTAACAGATAATCTGATAAGTCTGCTATCAGCCTGTACAGAACATCTGTAGAATCCCTGATCCTCTTCAGTCAGGTCTGATATGAGTAGAGAGAGGTTTCCTGGAGGGTTTTTACTGACCAGTTTGACTCTGGTCCTGTGTTGTTCAGGGTAAATTTTCTGATAATTAACTCTTCCAGATTTTGTTGTTGTAAGCTCCCATTTTACAGACTTTGGTTTGTCCTGTAGGTCAGTACAGATGCAGGGCAGAACTACAGACTCTCCTGGGAACCCAGTCACCTCCTTTACCTCTGCCTTCACCAGCTCACAGCCTGTAAACATAACATTATCATATATTTTTGTGACTTTATTGAATGGTCTCAGCGTGCGCACACACACACACACACACACACACACACACACACACACACACACACACACACACAGTATCTGTGTGATTCTCATCACCTCTGTCAGTTATTAGCTGTGAGTGGCAAAAGTATGTGAACCTTTGCTTTCCGTATCTGGTGTGACCCCCTTGTGCAGCAGTAACTGCAATTAAATGTTTCCGGTAACTGTTGATCAGTCCTGCACACCAGCTTGGAGAAATTTTAGCCCATTCCTCTGTACAGAACAGCTTCAACTCTGGGATGTTGGTGGGTTTCCTCACATGAACTGCTCGCTTCAGGTCCTTCCACAACATTTTGATTGGATTAAGGTCAGGACTTTGACTTGGCCATTCCAAAACATTAACTTTATTCTTCTTTAACCATTCTTTGGTAGAACAACTTGTGTGCTTAGGGTCGTGGTCTTGCTGCATGACCCACCTTCTCTTGAGATTCAATTCATGGATAGATGTCCTGAAAATTTCCTTTAGAATTCTCTGGTATAATTCAGAATTCATTGTTCCATCAATGATGGCAAGCCGTCCTGGCCCAGATGCAGCAAAACAGGCCCAAACCATGATACTACCACCACCATGTTTCACAGATGGGATAAGGTTCTTATGCTGGAATGCAGCGTTTTCCTTTCTCCAAACATAACGCTTATCATTTAAACCAAAAAAGTCCTATTTTGGTCCCATCCGTCCACAAAACATTTTTCAAATACCCTTCTGGCTTGTCCATGTGATCTTTAGCAAACTGCAGATGAGCAACAGTGTTATTTTTGGAGAGTAGTGGCTTTCTCCTTGCAACCCTGCCATGCACACCATTGTTGTTCAGTGTTCTCCTGATGGTGGACTCATGAACATTAAAATTAGCCAATGTGAGAGAGGCCTTCAGCTGATTAGAAGTTACCCTGGGGTCCTTTGTGACCTCGCTGACTATTACACACCTTGCTCTTGGAGTGATCTTTGTTGGTCGACCACTTCTGGGGAGGGTAACAGTGGTCTTGAATTTCCTCCATTTGTACACAATCTGTCTGACTGTGGATTGGTGGAGTCCAAACTCTTTAGAGATGTTTTTGTAACCTTTTCCAGACTGATGAGCATCAACAACATTTTTTCTGAGGTCCTCAGAAATCTCCTTTTTTGTGCCATGATACACTTCCACAAAAATGTGTTGTGAAGATCAGACTTTGATAGATCCCTGTTCTTTAAATAAAACAGGGTGCCCACTCACACCTGATTTGTCATCCCATTGATTGAAAACACCTGACTCTAATTTCACCTTCAAATTAACTGCTAATCCTAGAGATTCACCTACTTTTGCCACTCACAGATATGTAATATTTTGGTATATACGGTACTTTTTGCTCAATAAATAAATGACCAAGTATAATATTTTTGTCTCATTTGTTTAACTGGGTTCACTTTATCTACTTTTAGGACTTGTGTGAAAATCTGATGTTTTAGGTCATATTTATGCAGAAATATAGAAAACTCTAAAGGGTTCACAAACTTTCAAGCACCACTGTAGACGGAAAGAGGGCGGTCACGGCATGCGACTGGATTGTGAATGGACAGAGGATGGCAGAAGGTAGTGACAGATCAGGAAGTGAGCTAGGAGGAATGAGTGAGAGTGGCGGGAAAGACGAAGGTTGCTGTACTGCAACTTTTAAAAATAGTCTGAAATGAAGGAAGCATAAGCAACTAGGGAAAAATTCAAGTGTTGAAGACACTGACAGTGATCAAAGCATGGTAGATGCAGGAAAACAAGTTGAAGTGTATAAAGTGATAATTAAACTAACTCAAGAAGGAGCATCATTTGGTGAGTGGAACCCAATTCAACTAACTAAAGCGATAAACAAACTGGTAGGTGATGTGAAGAGTGCCAAGAAACTATGAAGTGGAGCACTTTTAATTGTTAACAGAGATGGTACTCAGCAAGGGAGAGCTATCAAACTGAATAAAATCAAAGACAAAAGAGTGCACGGAACATTGGTCAAGGATAAGAAGTTTGTACAAGAAGTCATTTCAGGGGTACCCATAGCTGCGTCAGTGGACCAGATTAAAGAGACTATAGTAGGGACTAAAGTGATTGAGGCAAAACAACTGAGAACGACAAGAAACAGGGAGACGTGTGATAGTTTAGCAGTAATTATAAAAATTGATGAAGAAAAGCTGCCAGCTAAAGTATATTTAGATTATATGTACTATGATGTTAAGCCTTATGTTCCCCTGCCACTGAGGTGCTTCAAATGCCAGAAAAATGGACATGTAGCAGCCATATGCAAAGGAAAACAGAGATGTGGAGGAGAGCATGTGTTAGGGTTTTGCTGGGAATCGAACCCAGGTCGCTGGTGTAATAATCCAGCAACCCCCCACTAGGCCACCAGGGGAATGACTCAAGTGCAGAGGAGTGAGGCGAAAGTAGAATAGAAAAAACAGTTTATTTACAATGTTCAAAAAGTCCAAGGCAAAAAAAAGTATAATCCAAACGCTCAGAAGATAAACGGGAAAAAATAAAAAATCCAAAAGTTCAAAGTCAAATCAAAAGCCAAAAGTCAGAAAAGAAAAGACAAAAATGCAAATGCTCAGAAGATCCAGAATGTAAAGTACATAGTCCAAAAGAAAGCAAAATACCAAACACAAGGGCATAAGCAAGGTACACGGGACAGAGGTTACTAGCCATAAGCAGCACAAAGACTCCGTGACTAGAGGCCAAACTGAGGGAGTATAAATACACAAAATAAATTGAACACAGGTGATGATAATGAGGACTAGGCGGGCCACAAGGCACATGAAAAACAAAAGCACATGGCTGTCAAAAACAAACACAAAACACAGAAGCAGTGGCGGCCTCTAGAGGCCAAAACAAACATGACAAGATAAAAACATAACAGCGGCCTCTAGAGGCCAAGACAGTCCCCAGTCCTAACAGGACCCCCCCCCCCCCCCCAAGGAGCGTCTCCTGACGTTCCCAGGGCAATCCGGATGGGCCGAATGGAAGTCCTGGCAAAGTTCTTTGTCTAACACGTCCCGAGCAGGGACCCAACAGCGCTCCTCAGGGCCATAGCCCTCCCAGTCCACAAGATATTGAAGCCCACCACGGACCCGGCGGGAGTCGAGCAGGCGGCGCACCGTGAACACAGTCTGACCCTGGAGGATGCGGGGAGGCAGGGGATTCCTAGGGGCAGGGGCATACGAGGACGACAGTACGGGCCGCAACAGGGATACATGGAATGTGGGGTTGATCCTTAGAGTTCGAGGCAACTGGAGCCGGTAGGCAACGGGGTTCACCCTGCGCACAACCTTGAAGGGGCCAACGTAGCGAGGAGCAAGCTTGCGGTTCTCCACCCGCAGTGGAAGGTCCTTGGCAGACAGCCAAACCCGCTGCCCAGGGCGGAAAATGTGGGCAGGTCTTCTGTGGCGGTTGGCCTGAGTCTGGTTGGTTCTGGAGGTCTGTATGAGGGTCTTCCTGACCTTGCTCCAGGTCTTGCGACACCGTCTCACATATTGGTTGACTGAGGGCACCCCCGCGTCCTCCTCCTGGTCCGGGAACAGAGGTGGCTGGAACCCGAATTGGCACTGGAATGGCGACAGCTTGGTGGCCGATGACTGCAGGGTGTTGTGGGCGTACTCTGCCCATGGCAGCCAGGTGCTCCATGATGTCGGGTTATCCATCACCAGGCCTCGCAGGGTGGTTTCCAGGTCCTGGTTGAGCCTCTCAGTCTGGCCATTGGACTGGGGGTGGAACCCAGAGGAGAGGCTGGCAGTGACCCCGATGAGTTTGCAGAACCCCCGCCACACTTGGGAGGAGAACTGGGGCCCCCGGTCTGAGACGATGTCCTGTGGGAGACCAAAGACTCGGAAGACATGAGTAAATATTAGTTTGGCAGTTTCGAGAGCAGAAGGGAGCTTGCACAGCGGTATGAAGCGGCAGGCCTTAGAGAATCTGTCGACTATGACCAAAATGACAGTGTTACCTTGAGAGTCTGGAAGGCCCGTGATGAAGTCGACTGCCACATAGGACCAGGGACGCCGGGGAATGGGCAGAGGATGCAGGAGGCCCTGGGGATGCTGTCATGGGTTCTTGCTTCTGGTGCACACATCACAGGACAGGACGAATGACCTTACTTCCTTCTCCATGCTTGGCCACCAGAAGCATCTTTTCAAGAAGTCCAGGGTCCTCCGCGCTCCCGGGTGGGTGGTGAGAGGGGACGAATGACCCCACTGGAGAACCTTGGCCCAGGCTTGACGTGGGACACACAAGAGGCCCGGTGGCCCCGTCCCAGGACTGGGGTCCTTGCGTTGAGCTCGTTGGACGGCCTCCTCAACACCCCAGCGGACAGGGGCCACAATCCGGGACGCAGGGATAATAGGCCCAACTTCACTCTCCCTGTTGGTGGGTGAGAACAGCCTGGAAAGCGTGTCAGATTTGGTGTTCTTAGAGCCTGGGCGGTACGATAGGGTGAAGTTGAATCAACTAAGAAACAAGGCCCACCTAGCCTGTCATGGATTCAGTCTTTTGGCTTGCTGGAGGTACTCCAGGTTCTTGTGGTCCGTCCAAACCAGGAATGGATGTTATGCTCCCTCCAGCCAGTGCCTCCACTCCTCAAGGGCCAGTTTAACTGTGAGCAGTTCCCGATCCCCCACATCATACCAGGACTCCGCAGGGCTCAGGCGGTGGGAGAAGTATGCGCAGGGGTGCAACCTTCCATCCGAGCGTTGAGAGAGTACCGCGCCGACGCCACTGTCCGAGGCATCCACCTCGACGATGAACAGTTGTGAAGTGTATGGGAGGACCAGAATGGGTGCCATGCAGAAGCAGTGCTTGAGGTCCTTGAACACCTTCTCCGCCTGAGGAGACCAGACATAAGATCCACCAGTCTTTTTGGTGAGGTCCGATATGGGCGCTGCTACAGAACTGAAGTTCCTGATGAACTTGCGGTAGAAGTTAGCAAATCCTAAGAACCGCTGAATTTCTCTGACAGACTTGGGAGTGGGCCAGTCCTGGACGGCCAGGGTCTTGGCTGGATCCATCTGGAGTTGTCCTGTCCATACAATAAAACCCAGAAAGGAGACCTCGGGGACGTGAAACTCACAGTTCTGGGCCTTAGCGAACAGATTGTTCTGTAGCAGCCTCTGGAGGACCTGGCGGATGTGGTGGCGGTGCTTCTGCAAGGTCTTGGAAAATATTAGGATGTCGTCGAGGTAGACAAAAACGTACTGGTTGATCATATCCCTCAAGACGTCATTGATAAGGGCCTGAAAAAACTGCTGGTGCATTGGTGAGTCCGAAGGGCATCACTTGGTGGTCATAGTGCCCTGACGGGGTGTTAAAGGCAGTCTTCCACTCGTCTCCCTGTTGGATATGGATGAGGTGGTAAGCATTCTGTAAGTCCAGCTTGGTGAAGATAGTGGCGCCTTGGAGCAGGTCGAATGCTGTGGACATCAGCAGAAGGGGGTAGCGGTTGCGCACAGTGATCTTGTTCAGGCCCCTGTAGTCAATACATGGTCGGAGCCCCCCATCCTTCTTGCCAACAAAGAAGAAGCCGGCACCAGCAGGTGAGGTGGAGGGTCGAATGAACCCAGAGGCCAGGGCGCCCTTGATGTATTCCTCCATGGCCTTGCATTCTGGCTGAGAGAGGGAAAACAGTCTGCCCCAAGGAGGGGTAGTCCGAGGGAGCAAGTTGATGGACAGTTGTAGGCGCAGTGCGGAGGAAGAACGGCGGCCCTACTCTTGCTGAAGACTTCTTTAAGATCCCAGTACTCTGGGGGAACTTGAGATAACTCAGTGAGATCAGGAGGCTCAGCAGGAGACACAGGAGAGCTAGAGAGCAGACAAGAAGCATAGCATGCAGAACCCCATTTCACAACCTGGCTTGTTACCCAGTCTATATGAGGGTTGTGGCGGGTAAGCCAAGGAAGACCTAGGATAACTGGGAACTCTGGTGAATGAATAAGGTGCAGGGAAATTTCTTCTTTGTGACCTTGAGACTGGAGAAAGATTGGAGAAGTAACTTGGGTGACTCTTCCGTCACCTAAAGCTTGGCCATCCAGGGCAGACACAGACAGCGGGATTTCAAGAGGTGCAGTAGAGACATTAATTCTTTGGGCGAAGTGGACATCCATAAAGTTTCCAGCCACCCCTGAGTCTAACAAGGCCTGGCAAGAGTGGACGGACTCACCCCAGGAGATAGAGACCGGGATATAGACTCCTTGGCCAGGGAGTTCGGGAGAGAGGGTAGGCCCCGTCACAACCCTCCCTTGGCTGGACGGGGCGGTCCTTTTCCCGAGAGCTCGGGACATGATGCTCGGAAATGGCCAGGCTTGCCACAGTAGATGCAGCACTTGTCCCTCCTTCTGCGCTCCCTCTCAGATGCGGAGAGGCGAGTACGGCCCACTTGCATGGGCTCCGGACAGTCACTGGAGGAGGTAGACGGGCTCCCTGTTGAGGCAGTGAGGCCGGGGAGGCTCAGGACTTGGCGGTGCTCTCTAATCCTGTTGTCAAGACGAATGGCATGTGAGATCAGTGTTTCAAGGTCACTTGATAGAGGCCAGACCGTCTTTGATGGGGTCAGACAGACCATGGTGGAAGGCTGAAACCAGGGCAGTCTCGTTCCATCCACTGACTGCTGCGAGCGTCCGGAACAAGATGGTGTAGTCTGCAACGCTTCCTTCCTGCCGGATGGACATAAGCTTCCTGGCTGCATCTTTACTGATGTCTGCCTGATCGAAGGCCCAAAGCATCTCCTCCGTCAGCTTGAAGTCAGAGCTCTTGGGTCCCTGTCTCTGCCAGACGGCTGTTGCCCAAGCTTGTGCCTTATCAGCTAACAAGGTTATCACATATGCGATATTGCGGCGATCCATAGTCTAGGTGGTAGGCTGGAGCTCAAAGGTGATTTGGCACTGGGTAAGGAACTCCCGGCACTCCCCGTGCTTGCCACCATACCTCTGTGGTGCAGGAAGGCAGGGATCGCGAGGTGACAGAGGCAGCGTGGCAGGAGGCACAGGAGCGGGAGCAGGCGATGCGGGCATAGGGGTCAGCTGTGCCAGGGCTTTCCCAATTTGCTGAAGCAGTACCTCGTGGCGAGCAAGGGCCTCACATTGGCTTGCGAGTGTTCGTCCATGAGTGTCCATGGTCGCTCCAAAGCTGCCATAATTCCCTGAAGGTTGGCTGGGTAGACTGTTGAAGCAGCCTTTGCTGAGTCGGTCATGACGGAGTCTTTCTGTTAGGGTTTTGCTGGGAATCGAACCCAGGTCGCTGGTGTAGTAATCCAGCAAACCCCCACTAGGCCACCAGGGGAATGACTCAAGTGCAGAGGAGTGAGGCGAAAGTAGAATAGAAAAAACAGTTTATTTACAATGTTCAAAAAGTCCAAGGCAAAAAAAAGTATAATCCAAACGCTCAGAAGATAAACGGGAAAAAATAAAAAATCCAAAAGTTCAAAGTCAAATCAAAAGCCAAAAGTCAGAAAAGAAAAGACAAAAATGCAAATGCTCAGAAGATCCAGAATGTAAAGTACATAGTCCAAAAGAAAGCAAAATACCAAACACAAGGGCATAAGCAAGGTACACGGGACAGAGGTTACTAGCCATAAGCAGCACAAAGACTCCGTGACTAGAGGCCAAACTGAGGGAGTATAAATACACAAAATAAATTGAACACAGGTGATGATAATGAGGACTAGGCGGGCCACAAGGCACATGAAAAACAAAAGCACATGGCTGTCAAAAACAAATACAAAACACAGAAGCAGTGGCGGCCTCTAGAGGCCAAAACAAACATGACAAGATAAAAACATAACAGCGGCCTCTAGAGGCCAAGACAGTCCCCAGTCCTAACAGCATGAATATGGAAAGTGTGAAAGTGGTGCCAAGTTAAAGTGCTGTAACTGTGGAGGGGAGCATAGCTCAGCCTATCGTGGATGTGAGGCCAGTAAGAGAGCAGCAGAAGTGCAAAAAGTGAAAATCTCACAAGGGATAACATATGCAGAAGCAGTAAGGAGAGTGTCTGGTCAGACAGAGAAGTCAAAACAAAGTCACCCAGAAAGCTACAAAACAAAGCCATGTGAAGGCTGTGATAAAATAAAGAAAGATACACTGATTGTAAAGAGAAATAATCCAGCCACTGGGGGTGCATAAGCATACTCTTGGTGCCGGTCCCAAGCCCGGATAAATGGAGAGGGTTACATCAGGAAGGGCATCCAGCATAAAACTGTGCCAAACCTAACATGCAGATTGAAGAGAGAAAAACCATACTGGATCGGTCGGGGCCCGGGTTAACAATGGCCGCCTCCGGTATTGTTGGTCAACAGGGTGCCGATGGAAGGTATGTGTTGTATCTGACCAGGTGCACAGAAGCACGGCAGGCCAGAACTGAGTTCTCAAAAACTCTTTTATTTTCAGCTTTACACATTCGCTCATACACACACACACCCAAGTGTTCAGGTTGGGGAAGAGCGCCCTTCCACTGCTCTCCCTCTCTTCTTTATAGGGTGTGGTCACTAGGGAAGACACACAAACACAGGTTAATTCTCATCAGGTGCAGTGATTCCACCACTTACCTTCCCTGACTCCACCCTCCATTCACAGACTGACACTTGGCCACGCCCCCGCTGCCACATACCCCCATCATCCGGCCTGTAGCTGACTCCCCCCCCGATGGGAGAGGAAATCCGCCATGACCATCTGCGCCCCTGGCCTGTGGACCACCTCGAACTTAAACAGCTGGAGTGCCAGATACCAACGGGTGATCTGCGCGTTGGCATCCTTCATGCGGTGGAGCCACTGCAGGGGTGTGTGGTCCAAACAGAGGGTGAAAGGGTGCACCCTTTCACTCTCTGCTGCAGGTAGTACCAGAGGGGAGGACCGCTCACTTGATGGTGAGGCATTCCTTTTCAATTGTGCTGCATCTGCCCTCACGCACCGACAGCTTCCAGCTGATGTACAGCACTGAACATTCCTCCCCCCTCCTGGGACAGAACAGCCCCCAGCCCTCTGTCCAATGCATCCGTCTGCAAAATAAAGGGGAGAGAAAAGTCAGGAGAGTGTAACAGTGGCCCCCCACACAGTGCAGCCTTTACCTCCGAGAAAGCCCACTGGCATTGCTCCATCCACTGGACCGGATCTGGTGCTCCCTTTTTAGTGAGATCAGTCAGCGGGCTGGTGACGTCTGAATAATTAGGTATAAACCTACGATAATAGCCAGCCAGCCCCAGGAACTGTCTCACCCCCTTTTTGGTCTTGGGCCTCGGGCAGGCCGCAATTGCTGCTGTCTTATTAATTTGGAGATGCACCTGCCCATTGCCCAAGTGGAAACCCAGATACCGTACTTCCACCCGCCCAATCGCACACTTCTTCAGGTTGGCTGTGAGACCACTCGCCTCAGCAACCTAAGAACGGCCCTTAGGTGTTCTAAGTGCCACAGCCAGTCATTACTATAAATCATAATATCATCTAAGTAGGTGGCTGCATAGGTGGCATGGGGGCGGAGGACCCTATCCATAAGCCGCTGGAATGTAGCAGGTGCCCCAAACAGCCCAAAAGGAAGTGTGACAAACTGGTGTAAGCCAAACGGTGTGGAAAAGGTCGTTTTCTCTCAGGATAGCGGCGTCAAGGGGATCTGCCAATATCCCTTTGTCAAATCCAGTGTCGAATAAAAACGAGCCGTGCCTAGTTGATCGAGCAACTCGTCAATATGAGGCATTGGGTACACGTCAAATTTAGACACCGCGTTGACTTTTCTATAGTCCACACAGAACCGGACCGACCCATCAGCCTTGGGAACCAAGACCACCGGGCTGCTCCAGTCACTGTAGGACTCCTCGATGATGCCCATTTCAAGCATGGCCTCGAGTTCTTCCCAAACCACCTTTTTTTGTGTTCAGACAGTCTGTAAAGGTGGCTGCGCACTACTATCCCTGGGGGTCGTCTCAATGTGGTGTTCTATGAGGTGGGTGCGGCTGGGCAGGGGCAAGAACACGTCAGAAAATTCTGTCTGCAACTGGGCGACCTCCGTGAGCTGGGTCGGGGAGAGGTGGTCGCCACAGGGGACTGGAGCGGTGGGCAATGTCAATTTTCTTTTTTGAACCTCTGGCCCCAGCTCCGCCTTGTCCAGAACCACTGACACCAATGCCACAGGGAACTCCTCGTTCCAAAGTTTTAGTAGATTGAGGTGGTCAATCTGTAACGCCCCACCCCCTGTCCATTCGCCTTACCTCATAGTCGATATCCCCAACTCGCCGTGTGACCTCAAAGGGTCCTTGCCACCTGGTGATCAATTTGGAGCTCAACGTGGGCAACTAACACGAGTACTTTATCTCCTGGTGTGAATTCCCTCAGGTGCGTGCCCCTGTCGTACAGACGGACTTGACGTTCTTGGGGCTGCCGCAAATTCTCCTGAGTTAGGTGTGTGAATGTGTGGAGTTTGGCACGCAGGTCGATCATGTATTGAATTTCATTTTTACTGGTTGAAGGTCCCTCCTCCCAATTTTCCCATAGCACATCCAGAATGCCACATGGCTTACGCCTGTATACCATAATAATTCGAATGGGGAGAACCCTGTGGAGGCTTGCGGGACCTCTCGCACTGCGAATAACAGGGGCTCGAGCCATTTATCCCAGTTGTGTGCATCTTCGCTTACAAATTTTCTAAGTACGTTTTTGAGGGTGCGATTAAACCATTCGACTAAGCCATCTGTTTGTAGGTGATAAACACTGGTGCGGATAGGCTTAATTCCCAGTAACCCATACAGTTCGTGCAGTGTGCATGACATAAATGTAGTGCCTTGATCAGTCAGAATCTCTTTGGGGATTCTGACTCGGGAGATGATGCAGAAGAGTGCTTCTGCAATACTATGTGCTGAGATATTGCGAAGAGGCACTGCTTCCGGATATCGCGTTGCATAGTCCACCAGAACTAAAATAAAGTGATATCCTCGTGTTGACCGATCTAATGGCCCGATGAGATCCATCCCAATTCTGTCCAATGGGGTCTCGATTAATAGCAGAGGGCGCAAAGGCACTTTTGGAATGGCCGCGGGATTTACTAACTGGCATTCGCGGCACACCGTACACCACCTACGGACATCGCCGTGAATCCCTGGCCAATAGAACCGGGCCATTATTTGGGCTAGTGTCTTATCCTGCCATGGGATTAAAGTGAGCCACCTGGAATATAAATTCCTGGCAGCTCTTTGGGATTAAAAGCTGTGTTATTTGTTCCTTAGTCTGAATGTCCTGCATCACTCGGTATAACCTATCCTCAATAATGGAAAAATAGGGGAAGGACCGGGGTGGCATTTGGCTGGAGAGTTTGACTATCGATTACTCTCACTTGGTCAAATGCATGCCACAGAGTCTCGTCTCGCAACTGCTCTAACGGGAAATCCGCAAGGGAATCCCCGAGAGAGGGAGGAGGAGCACACTGCTCCTCACTCTGATGTGGTGATGACGTAGACGGGTCTGTGACAGCTGCTCCCACCAATGCCACTCCGGGACCTCCCCTCGCTGAACTATCGCAGGCCCCACTCTTCACTTAATGCATTATTAATTCCCGAAATTCCGGCCAATCAGACCCCAGAATTATTGAGTGGATAAGGCGAGGATTAACCGCCGCCTTTACTCTAAATTTTTCCACTCGAAATAGAATGTGGACCAACACTAAAGGGTAGTTGTGAACATCCCCGTGCGCACACAACACCTTCACCAATTGTGCTCTTCCCAATGCCTCGTCTTGCACCAGGCTTTGGTGGATTGAGGTCTGATTACAGCCGGAGTCCACCAAAGCCTGATACGTTTCCTCTTGGATACTCACTGGTATGCGATATGCTCCGGCCCAATCGAGGGCGGTCCCTGGCGCGTTGGGGATCCGGACCACCATTGCTGAGCACTGATGCTGGAGGTGCCCCGGTTCCCTGCAGTGCCAGCATACCGGCCCAGGCTCTCTCCCTGCACCGGTGTTCTGGAGATCACTCATCTGAGGGGGGGGGGAGACACAGACAAGGAAGTAGGAAATGGTAGGGCACCGCGGGTGCGCCAGGCCGGCTGGGGCGAGGACAAGGAACAGAGGGAGAGGGAGAGAGAGAAGAAAGGGAGACATGCTGTCCTGCCGTCAGAAAGGCCGCCATATGGTCCTCCGCCAGCTCGATGGCCTGATCCAGCGACGCCGGGCGATGGCACTGGACCCACTCCGCTGTTCCTTCCAGAAGTCGGGCGATGGATTGTTCCAGCGCCACCAGATCAATGATTCCCTCTGTGTCACGATTGTCGGCCCTCAGCCACCACCAGCAGGCATCCCGGAGTTGCTGACCAAATGCAAACGGCCAGCCGACCTCCACCAGGTACAGTGCGTGGAAGCACTGCCGTTGCTGTTCTGGAGTGCGATCCACGCATTGGAGGACGGCCCTGCGGAGGTCCGCGTAGACCAGCCGGCTGTCGCCGGGGAGCTGTAGCGCAGCCAGCTGCGCCTCGCCCATTAGCAGGGGGAGGAGGCGTGCCGCACGCTGTTCCACCGGCCAACCCCATGCTTCTGCTGCCTGTTCAAAAAGAGTGAGGTCGTCATGCAGACCCATCTTCGTTAGGGTGAGGCGGGGAGGGTCCGCGACAGTGGTGATCGGGGACCCCGCCAACGCGAGCAGGTGCCGGAACGCCTGGCGATCTTCCTGTTGTGACAGCACCAGGGCTTCGAACCGTTGTTCCTGCTCCTTCCGGAGGGTGATCAGCGCCTGGTGCTGGCTCTGTTGGGCCGTGGTGAGGGTATGGACCAGGTCCTTGAAGGGGGAGGACTCTATGTGGCTGTTCCCTTCTGCACTCCATCCCGGGTTTCGGCACCACTGTTGTATCTGACCAGGTGGGTGGAGCACAGAAGCACAGCAGGCCAGAACTGAGTTCTCAAAAACTCTTATTTTCAGCTTTACACATTCGTCCATACACACACACCCCAAGTGTTCAGATTGGGGAAGAGCTCCCTTCCTCTGCTCTCCCTCTCCTCTTTATAGGGCACGGTCACTGGGGAAGACACACAAAAACAGGTTAATTCCCATCAGGTGCAGTCATTCCACCTTTCCTGACTCTGCCCTCCATTCACAGACCGGCGCTTGGCCACGCCCCCACTGCCACAGTATGCTACTGTTTCGCCAAAACGGAGAAGGAGAAAGAGAGGGGGGAGGCGTGTTAGGAGAGAGCATGAAAGATGGAAGGGAAGGAGCTTAGAATTGAGGGTAGGAACACTGAATGTAGGAACATTGACTGGCAGAGCGAGAGAGTTAGCAGGTATGATGGAAAGAAGGAAGTTGGACATTTTGTGTGTGCAGGAGATGAGGTGGAAGGGAAGCAAGGCCAAGAACACTGAAGGTGGATGCAAGTTGTTTTATTATGGAGTCAATGGAAAGAGAAATGGTGTTGGTATTGTTTTGAGGGGAGAGTTGGTCAACAGTGTGATTGATGTGAAGAGGGTGTCAGATAGAGTGATAGGCATGAAGTTGGAGATTCAAGGAGTAGTAATCAATGTTGTGTGTGCGTATGTCCCACAGGTTGGATGTGAGAATGAAGAGAGAGTTTTTCTGGGAAAAGATGGATGAAGTGGTCAAAAGTATACCGAGGGAGGAGCATGTGCTGATAGGAGCAGATTTCAATGGACATGTTGGTGAGGGAAACAGGAGATCAGGATGTGATGGGCAGATATGGTGTAAGAGAGAAATGTGGAAGGGCAAATGGTGGTTGATTTTTCAAAGAGGATGAATTTGGCAATAGTCAATACATACTGTACTTCAAGAAGAAAGAGCAGCACAGGGTGACATTTAAGAGTGGAGGAAGACCTACACAGGTGGACTACATACTCTGCAGAAGGGGTAACCTGAAGGAGACTTGAGACTGTAAAGTGATGGCAGGGGAGAGTGTACCTAGACAACATTGAGTGGTTGTGTGCAGGATGAGCTTGAACATGAAAAAGAGGAAGTGTGAAACAGTGGAGCTGAAGATTAAGTGGTGGAAACTAAAAGAGGTTGAACATCAGAAGGAGTTTAGGGAAGAAATGAGATGAGCATTGAGTGGTAATGGAAATCTGCCAGAAGATTGGGATACTACTGCTATACTAGTAAGAGAGGCAGCAAGGAAGGTGCTAGGGTGGTCATCGGGAAGGAGGAATGAAGACAAGGAGACATGGTGGTGGAACAAAGGAGTGCAGGAAATTATAAAAGAGAAGAGGCTAGCAAAGAAGAATTGGGACGATCAGAGAGATGAGGAAAGCAGGCAGTTATAAGAGATATGTTACAGAAGGCAAAAAGAGTGGTAGCAAAAACAAACGCATACCAGGAGTTGTACAAAAGACTGGAGACCAAAGAAGGACAGAAAGACCTGTACAGACTAGCTAGGCAGAGAAACAGAGAAGCGAGGGATGTACAGCAGGTAAGAGTGATGAAAGATGTAAATGGAAATGTGCTGACAAACAAAGAGAGTGTATTAAGAAGGTGAAAAGAGTACTTTGAGGATTTATTAAATGAGGAGAATCCAAGAGAGAAAAGGTCAGATTCATTGGAGACAGCAAATCAGGAAGCAGAGTTGGTTAGTAAGGATGAGGTGAGGGCAGCCATGAAAAGAATGAAGACTGGGAAAGCAGTCGGACCAGATGGTATCCCGATTGAGGTCTGGAGATGTTTGGGTGAGACGGCTGTGGAGTTCCTAACAAGATAGTTTAATAAGATCTTAGAGAATGAGAAAATGCTGAATGAATGGAGAAAGAGTGTGCTAGTCTGAATATACAAGAATAAGGGAGATGTACAGAGCTGCACTAATTACAGAGGGATACAATTGATGAGCCACACCATGAAGTTATGGGAAAGGGTATTGGAGGTGAGATTGACGAGAGGTAGCAATCTCTGAACAGCAGTACAGGTTTATGCCAAGGAAGAGCACATTGGATGCAATTTTTGCTTTAAGAATGTTAATGGAGAAGTACAGGGAAGGCCAGAGAAAGCTACCGTACATTGTGTGTTTGTAGACTTGAAGAAGGCATACGATAGAGTGCCGAGAGATGAGTTATGGGATTGTATGAGAAGATGTGGAGTGAATGAGAAGTATATTAGAGTGGTGCAAGGCATGTATGAGAACAGTGAAACAACAGTGAGGTGTGCAGTTGGAACGAAGTTGAAGGTGGGACTTCATCAAAGATCTCGTCTGAGTCCTTTCTTGTTTGCCATCGGGATGGATAGCTTGATGGACGAAATGAGGCAAGAGTCACCATGGAATATGACATTTGCAGACGATATTGTGATATGTGGTGAAAGTAGAAAGGAGGTTGAGCTAGGTCTGGAGAGATGGAGGTATGCATTGGAACGAAGAGGAATAAAGGTGAGCAGTAGCAAAACAGAATAAGTGTGCATCAATGAGAATGGGGATGAGAGTGTCATGAAGATGCAAGGAGTAGATGTAAAGAAAGTTGGTGAATTCAAGTACCTGGGGTCAACTGTGCAGGAAAATGGGGGTTGCGATAGTGAGGTGAGAAAGAGTGCAGGCAGGGTGGAGCTATTGGAGAAGGATTTCAGGAGTCATTTGTGATAGGAAAGTCCCAGCAAAAGTGAAAGGTAAGATGTATGAGACAGCAGTCAGACCAGCTGTGATGTATGGATTGGAGACAGTACCCTTAACAAAGAGACAGGAGGCAAAGTTGGAGGTGGAGGAGTTGAGGATGTTAAGGTTTGCGATGGGAGTGACAAGGTTGGACAGAATAAGGAATGAGCATATCAGAGGGACAGCACATGTGGAGAGCTTGGGAATTAAGCTAAGAGAGATGAGACTGAGATGGTATGGGCACATCCTGAAAAGAGATGCAGACCATGTTGGAAGGAGAATGTTGAGGATGGAGCTGCCAGGGACACGAAAATGAGGAAGGCCAAAGAGGAGATACACGGATGTGGTGAGAGAGGACATGAAAGTGGCAGGTGTGGTAGAGAAGGATGCGGAAGACAGGGAGCAATGGAGATGAAAGATCCACTGTGGCGACCCCTAATCGGGAGCAGCCAAAAGAAGAAGACAACGACACTGATTGTAAGGAGAAATCTTTGTGTTATTCATGGTGGAGGTAATAAACTGTTCAGCACAAACAGACAAGAAAACTGAGGAAATCAAAATAATAGTGAAGTCAGCAGAAAAATATCTTGGGGTTAAGGATTTGTGTTGGGAAGTAGTTGAGGAAATGCTAAGTGGGGAAGGCCCCCCCTAGTTCTCAGGCACCGAGGCTTGGTGATTCATGGCACTGATCATTCTGCAGTAGAATGCAAGAAGTCTCATTGCTAATGGGCAGGAGTTAAAACATTTATTAATAAATTTACAAGATAAACCACACATAATCTACATACAGGAAACATGGCTGACACCAAAATGGGATTTTATTCTATATGGATACACTGCTATTAGAAATGACAGGAAAGATGGTAAAGGTGGAGGGGTGGTAACATTTGTGCAAAATGGGATGAGGTACAATGTAGTCAATAAAAGGAAAGAAGATGAATCAATAATAGTTAAGCTCTGGACAGGATGAGAGGAGATTTCAATCATTAATTATTATAACCCTTGGAAAAGGTTGACTAAAGACACATTAAATATTATTGGTGGAAGGCTGCAGGGTAAAGTAATATGGTGTGGGGACTTTAATGCCTGTAGTACACCATGGGGTAGTAGGGATACAGATGCTAATCATTCAAGTATAGAAGATTTTTTTGATGAGAAACGATTAGTGTGTGTTGATGATAAAAGGCACAAGATATAACTGTATACAAAACACAAAAAGTTCAATTGACCTCACATTAACATCACAGGAAATAGCAGGTATCACAACATGGGAAGTGATTAATAAAACAGCTGTTGGTAGTAATCATTATCCTATAGTGATCAAAGTTGGTACAGAAGTATGTCAGGAAATATCAGTGGGAATAGCAAGGTGGAATTTCAAAAAGCCAACTGGGACAAATTTCAAATATTAAATAAAATAAGATGTGAAGAACTGGTTAGGGAGGATATTACTGGTAGACATGAGTTTAACAATAAGCTGGTGACAGCAATCATACAGACAACAGAGGAAACAATTCCAAAGGCAATAGGAGGCAGAGAGAAAAAGATGGTTCCCTGGTGGGATGAAAATTGTAGAAAAGCTATCAAAAGAAGAATTGGAGCTTTCAGACAATTAAAGAAACATCATTTATTAGAAACATTAATTCAGTATAAAAGAGCACAAGCAATAGTTCGAAGAACTATTAGAATAACAAAACATACTCATTGGAAACACTACTGCAATAGCATAGGCAGGGAAACGCAGCTGTCAGATGTCTGGGGAATGGTCAGACAAAACAGTGGTATAAGAAGAAGGCATGAAATACCAGTATTAAACCAAAAATAATAAAATAGCAGTTACAAATATGGACAAAGCAGAGCTATTGGCACAAACATTTGTTAAAAATTCATAGCCTAGAGAATCTGTCAAATACAGCTAGACAATCTAGGGAAAATACACTGGCATTAAATTCAGGTGTTGAGGTGAGAAAAACTACATTAGGTGATAGTCTAGACTTACCCTTCAGTCTGTTTGAGTTAAATAGAGCTATCATGAAGGTAAAGCAAACTTTCCCAGGGAAAGATGGTATTAGTTATAGCATGCTAGAACATATGGGTAATAATTCACTTAGTGTAGTTTTGAGATTGTTTCACATGGTCTGGGAAACAGGAATAATTCCAACAACCTGGAAGCAGTCTATCATTGTGCCAATTTTAAAGCCTGGAAAAGACCCTTCTGACCCTTCAAACTACAGAACAATAGCATTAACATCACAGTTAGGTAAAACAATGGAGTGGATGATAACTGAGAGGCTTAATTACTTCATGGAAAGTAAGCACCTGTTAGCACCTTATCAAAGTGGATTCCATAAAGGAAGAAACACATTGGACTCTGTCTTATGCTTGGAATCAGAAATCAGGAAAGCCCAGACTAATAAAAAAATAGTTGTAGCTGTCTTGTTTGATGTAGAAAAAGCATATGATAAGAAGCATATGTGGAAAGAAGGACTTCTTATTAAGTTGAATAAATTAGGTATAGGTGGTAGGTTATACGTATAACTGGGTGTTAGACTTTCTATTTGGCAGAACAATAGAAGTAAGAGTAGGCACGGAGTATTCGAACATGTATTCAGTAGAAAATGGTACTCCACAAGGCAGTGTGTGTAGTCCGGTGTTATTTAACATAATGATCAATGACATTTTCAAGCAGGTGAAATATGGCATCAGGAAAGCACTGTATGCAGACGACGGGGCCCTCTAGATTAGGGGTATAAATTTAGGATACATTCAGAAGAAAATAGAGACAGCAATAAAAACAGTAGAGGAATGGTCAAAGAAATGGGGGTTTAAGCTATCAATATCAAAGTTTCAGGTAATGTGTTTTTCTAAACGGCAAAAAAAAAAATTCACTGAAACTATATGGTCAAACACTTGAGCAAGTCAGAGTGGTTAGGTTTCTTGGGGTTATTTTTGATGAGAAACTCACGTGGAAACAGCATATAGAACAAACAAAAGGCAAATGTAAGAAAATCAATCTTTTGCATTGCTTGTCAGGACGGGACTGGGGGGCAGCAAGATCATCATTACTAAACATTTACTGGGCACTCATAAGAGCAACATTAGATTATGTTTGTGTAGCCTATATGTCAGCGGCAAAAAGCAACCTTAAAAAAATTGATGTAGAGCAAGCACAGGGCCTAAGAATATGCTGTGGGGCATTCAAAACCTCTCCAGTAGCTGCTCTGCAGGTAGAAATGGGAGAAATGCCATTACATATTAGGAGAGTTAAGCTTATGTTGGCATACTGGATTAACTTACAGGGACACAATGAATTGCACCCAATAAAGGCCATCCTGCAGGAGTGCTGGGAACACAACAAATCAAACTTTTACAGTTTCGGATGGATTGTTAATGTCAAGGCAGGTGAAGCAGGTCAACATCGTCACCAGAACAGCAAAACAGTTCCAATCCCTCCCTGGCTGTTTGTGATGCCATCTATTGATCTGAACTTAAGAACAACAGATCATCTTTCAGTATACACAGTAGAGCTTGTGGCCATAATGCTAGGATTACTATGGGTAGAGGAAAACAACCAAAACAATACACTAATAGCAACAGATAGTTTATCAGCACTCATGAGCATCAGGTCAGGGAAACCACGCAGGCAAGATATCGTAAATGAAATAGATCATATCATATACAGAATACACAGAATGAGCTTAAGTGTATGTTTCATTTGGGTTCCTGCTCATGTAAGAGTAGAAGGAAACAAGGATGTAGACGTATTGGCAAAACAATCAGTGAAATTGCAAACAATTAATCTGCAAATTCCACTATGTAAAGCTGAGGCTAAAACCATCATTAAAAGTCAAACAGAAAAAGTATGGCAGGAGTACTGGAACACCAGTGATACAGGAAGACATCTCTACAATATACAAAAGCATGTGGGTGTTGTGAGAAAGGTGGGAAGAAACAGAGGAGAGGAAACCATCATCACCCGTCTAAGAATACACCATATAGCACTCAACAAGACACTTCATATAAGAGGAAAACATCCGACTGGGTTATGCAGACATTGCAATCAGCCAGAATCAGTGCAGCATGTGGTAGTGGAATGTAACTTCTTTAAGGAAGAGAGAAAGAAACTAAGTGAAGTACTTAAAGAAATAAAGCTTAACTTCACACTAGAGAACATCTTAGGTAAGGCATCCATCCATCCATCCATCCATTATCTGTAGCCGCTTATCCTGTTCTACAGGGTCACAGGCAAGCTGGAGCCTATCCCAGCTGACTATGGGCAAGAGGCAGGGTACACCCTGGACAAGTTGCCAAGTCATTGCAGGGCTGACACAGAGACAAACAACCATTCACACTCACATTCACACCAATGGTCAATTTAGAGCCACCAATTAACCTAACCTGCATGTCTTTGGACTGTGGGAGAAACCGGAGCACCCGGAGGAAATCCACGCAGACACAGGGAGAACATGCAAACTCCACACAGAAAGGCCCCCGCCAGCTGCTCAGCTCGAACCCAGGACCTTCTTGCTGTGAGGCAACAGTGCTAACCACTACACCACTGTGCCGCCTAGGTAAGGCATTAGGACACATATATGGCCAACTAATAAGATTTTTAAAAGAAACATGTAAGAGAGAAAATTTAGTTTTGTTTTTTTACCTGCCAATCTTCTGTTCCACACTCCAATCCAGTAGGTGGTGGTAATGCACCTTTAAGCTGGCATGCCAACCACCATTAAAGCCAAAAGAAGAGGAAGAACCTCATTGCGAAGTATTATTCTGTGTTTTCTAGTCCATACCAAGCCTTTCTATCTCTGCCTGACTTTAGTTATTCTGAACCTCACTATCTCTCTTTGTCTACGCTTCTTGTCTCTTCTGTATTGCCCTTTTTGCCGACCGACTGACCCTTGCCTGCCTTTTGACCACGCTTCTAGTTTTGTGATTTGGCTTTGTTATGAGTTTGCTACCCCGCTCTCCCCTGCACATGCAAGTGCCTGTACTCTGATGGACATCATCTTAGGGCTACATGACACCTACATAAACCCTTCAGAACAACTGAAATGAACCGAAATAAATATTTATAAAGATGTGTTTTAAAAAGACTTCCTAAAGTATCAGCTGATGTACAGTGAATATTGAGCAAATTTCCCTAGTTCTCGTTTTGATCCACATCACCATCTGCTATTTATAGTCTCTCTCACTCACTCACTCACTCACTCACTCTCTCACACACAGAGCAAAGTATCACTCAGTACACTCGTGTCTGTTCGTCCCAAGCCTTCTATTTCATGATATCCATCATCAGTATTTATTGCCATTTATAACTGGATGCTGATGTGTCACAACATGAGATTATTTCCCCTTTTGTTATGGTAAATGGAGGAGACATTTTTGTCACATCTGTAACTGTAATTCATTTGAAGACATATCAAGTCTGCTTTTACAATGAATATCAACTTTTGTGTATTTAAATGCTTTACCTTTAACACGAAGCCAGATGTCTCTGTGTTCCCTCTCAGTGCTGCATCTGTAGACTCCCTGATCCTCTTCTCTCAGGTCAGATATGAGCAGAGACAGATTAGCAGGAGAAATGTTACTAAACAGCTGAAGTCTGCCACGGTAGTGCTCATCATTCAACATTTCTGTGAAATGTCTTGTTCTGTCAGTCTTCCAGGTGAATTTCTGAGGTTTGGTGTTCAGGTCAGAGCAGGAGCAGGGTAACAGCACTGAACCACCTTTGTGTCGTGTGATTACTGCCAAATTATCATCATCAGACAGAGCACAGCCTACAGAAACAAACATACAAAAACTCAATCTACTAAATATATTTAAAAATGAAATTTTATTTTAAAAAACCCTCATATTTCAGGACATTTAAGTACAAAATCTTGTTTCTCAGCTGAGTTTCTCACTACAGTGTGTGCTAGTTTCTTGTGATCATGTATTATTTCTCTTAAATCCTGTAGAGCTACCTGGAGTCAAACAGCTGTGGTTAGACACTGTGTTACAACAAAACCTGAAAATAAAGATCACTTGGAGAGAGTAAAACTACACAATGTGCAGGTTGGGAGGAAACCAGAGAACCTGGAAGAAACCCACATACGGTATGGACATAAGAAGAAGAACACACAGATGGGAACCTGAGCTCAGGATTGAACTGGGGACCCTGGAACAGTGAGGAGACAATGATACCCACTGCATCACCACATCACTCAGAGGACCACAGCTTTCCCCTTTTATATCGATAGTAATGAAGTGAAAAACAGAACACCTGGGTCAAGCTGTGGAAATCAGCTATGATTATCTATCTATTTATCTGTTTATTTCATTATTATGATGATGAATCTTATGATGATTAATATTAATCTTATGATGATGATGATGATGTAACACTGGTTTAAACTTGGACATTCAGTTTAATTCATTACTTTTTTCTTTTTAAGAAGAAGAAGAAACCTATTTGTCACATGCACACTTCAAGCACAGTGAGATTCATCCTCTGCATTTAACCCATCTGAAGCAGTGAACACACACACACACAGAGCAGTGGGCAGCCATAATACAGCGCCTGGGGAGCAGTCGTGGGTTAGGTACCTTGCTTAAGGGCACCTCAGCCCAAGGCCGCCCCATGTTAACCTAACTGCATGTCTTTGAACCGTGGGGGAAAACAGAGCACCTGGAGGAAACCCACGCAGACATAGGGAGAACATGCAAACTCCACACAGAAAGACCCCCGCCGGCTGCTGGGCTCGAACCCAGGACCTTCTTGCTGTGAGGCGACAGTGCTAACCACTACACCATTTTTAATGTTTTTAATTGTTTGGTAAAATTGTTTTGATCAGTTTTGAAAACAGGATGCAAATGTGAAAAATAAGCTGTGACACAGAGCTTTGTTGGAGGTTGTGTTCAAGCAAGAAAAGAATTCAAGAATTTTTAAAACTGACATTATTCAATCATTTTTGTGTCAAAGCAATGAAATGCAGTGATGGACATTCAGTCCACATGGACCATTGTTGTGAGTTTTGAAAATATGGCTTGTAAACCATGATAAATGCATGTCAGTAATTGTTGAAAAAGAACAAACAAACAAAAAAAAAGAAAAAAACAGAACTAGAAATAAAGCATCATGTAGCATGTGAAGATGATGCTCACCGACAGAGATACAGCAGAAAAAGGTGTGACATTCACACAAGTCTATTTACAGCTAAGAGCAGAATGAAGACGTGACATGCTTTATATGAGTTATTATAAAGCAGCTAGAGATAATGAGATGAGATTATAGAAGCATTTAATAAGACAGGGATTATGAGAAATAGAACACTTGAACACAACAGACAAAAGATACAAGCACTTCATCATTACTGATTCTTCTGCAGACACACTAATCCCTCAAAGTCACACACGCGCGTGCACACTGCCTGAGTGTCTCTCTTTTATATCTTTTAACCTATAAAGCTCTTCATGGTTTCACCCCTTCCTATCTCTGTGAGCTAATTCATTTGTACTGTCCATCCCGCTCCCTCAGACTACCTGTGGAATTTTAACTGTCCCATGTTTTAAACTGGCATCTATGGGTGGCAGATCACTACTCTTCTTAGTGTGGCCTTTTTTTGTGTGTGTGTGTAACTCTTGTGTAAAGCGTCCTTGGGTTTGTGAAAGGCTGTATAAACTGAAATTATTATTATTATTATTATTATTATTTTGGTTTTCAGGAAATGTCAACAACCGCTGTGTCATTTCTCATTGCAGAAAATCTTTTCATCCCTCTTTCCATCAGGCAGCACAGTGGTTAGCACTGTCACCTCACAGCGAGAAAATCCTGGGTTCGAGCCCAGCAGCCGGCGAGGGCCTTTCTGTGTAGAGTTTGCATGTTCTCCCCATGTCTGCATGGGTTTCCTCCGGGTGCTCTGGTTTTCCCCAAATTCATGCAGGTTAGGTTAATTGGTAGCTCTAAATTGACCATTGGTGTGAGTGTGAATAGTTGTTTGTCTCTGTGATAGCCCTGCGATAACCTGGTGACTTGTCCAGAGTGTACCCCGCCTCTCGCCCACAGGCAGCTGGGATAGGCTCCAGCTTGCCTGCGACCCTGCAGAATAGGATAAGTGGCTACAGATAATGGATGGGTGGGTTTTCAGGAAATGTCAACAACTGCTGTCTCATTTCAGAAAATCTTTTTATCCCTTGTTCCATCAGGCGGCAGAGGGGTGTAGTGGTTAGCACTGTCACCTCACAGCAAGAAGGTTCTGGGTTCGAGCCCAGCAGCCGGCAAGGGCCTTTCTGTGTGGAGTTTGCATGTTCTCCTTGTGTCTGCATGGGTTTCCTCCAGGTGCTCCGGTTTCCCCCACAGTCCAAAGACATGCAGGTTAGGCTAATTGGTGGCTCTAAATTGACCGTAGCTGTGAATGAGTGTGTGAATGTGTGGCAGCGGGGGCGTGGTCAAGCGGAGGTCTGTGACCGGAGGGTGGAGTCAGGGAAGGTAAGTGGCAGAATCACTGCACCTGATGTTGGTTAATCTGTGTTTGTGTGTCTTCCCCAGTGACCACGCCCTATATAAGGAGAGAGCGAGCAGAGGAAGGAAGCTCCCTCCCAACCACAACGCATGTGTGTGATAGTGAGTGAGTGAGTAAAAGCTAAATTAAGTAAAATAAAAAGTTTTCTTTGTGGAACTTAATCCTGGCCTGCCGTCTTTCTGTGCTCCACTCATACGAACTGCCACAGAATGGTTGTTTGTCTCTATGTGTCAGCCCTGCGATGCTCTAGCAACTTGTTCAGGGTGTACCCTGCCTCTCGCCCATAGTCAGCTGGGACAGGCTCCAGCTTGCCCGCAACCCTGCACAGGATAAGTGGCTACAGATAATGGATGGATGTATTCGTTCCATCAGCCAATTTATTTTTTATATGCAGTATCAATATTTATTATTTATATATTTTCTCTTATTTTAAAATATCCTCATTATCTGTAATCTATATATTTTTCTCAATGCTCGCATATAGCTTTTTTCTTTTAAGAAAAAGCAGCTATTTGGTGACTTCTTGTACCACAAAGCTGCTACTACAGCTGGTCTACAGATAATTGCTCTTTAGAGATTGAAATCTACATCCAGATTTCTGCAGAACTCTAGAGACTGTTGTGCATGAAAATCTCTGGAAATCAGCATTAATAGAAAAATGCAAACCACCCCATCAACAATCACACCACAGTCCAAATCACTGGGATCACATTTTTCCATCTTGATGGTTGATGTGAACGTTAACTGAAGCTGCTGGTTCGTATCTGCATGACTTTATGCATTGCACTGGTGCCATCTGATTGGCTGATCAGATAATTACATGAAGGCGTAGGTGTACACATAGACATATAAACATAGACGCCGCATTCTGCGTAGAATCATACGGCATCCTCGCCGCCATATTGGATGTGGCAAAGTGGAGATTCTTCAGCCGTCTCTGGTATAGCGTCTAGACAGTAGCCGAGAATAAAGATGCCTCATTCATGTGCTGCGTTTAACTGTACCAACAGGTTTACCATCCAAACGAGATCACATGGGATTACCTTTCACAGGTGAGACTGGAAAAATACTTTTCATTGTATTTGGTCATTATAACGTAATTTTACGAATGGATTTTTCTGACTTTGTGGCTAATATGAAGGATTTTGACAGAACAGGTCAGACAGTCAGGATCAGAGAGGGAGCTGTTCCTTCAGTCTTCAGTTTCCCAGCTCATCTCCACCGGGTAGGTGTATAGTTATAAGCAGTGAGAATTAGATAATACAGTGCCACACTATGATGAACGTTTTTGAACATATGATGAATGTTTTTAACCTTTCTGAATGTGAAGGAGTCAGTGATGTATTTTGTTTTGGTATGACATTAGAACCTGGCCGAACTCAGTTTGGCGGTCATTCAGCTCACTTTATTCAACGAGAGTAGGTCTGTGTGGTGACTCAGTAAATAAAACAGTAAATTTTTATTTTCATTCACTATTTCCATCATTTATCATATTCAGTCTTGTAGGTTGGTTATTGTGGCCTCAGGTTTTGGTAGCTTGCTATGGTATGCTGACTGATTAGCTTACCTGAGCTATCTATCGCGTATCTGTCGCTAGTTTGCAGTGTACAGGGTATTTCGCACACTATTTATAAGCATCACATTAAAAGTTATATATGTTGTTTTGATGCCTGTTTGTTTCCCAAATATATACACATGTGTGTCTTAATGGGTGAATAAAAGGCATCGAGTTAAATATTATTGTAGAAAGGGGCTTTATGAAGTTCAGTCCATTTACTTGCATTGGTTTACGGGGAAGATTTGCCACATCAAATATGGTGGACATTCTGACGTATCCCAGCAACGGGGCCACCAGCTCAATGCGGCGTCTATGTTTATGTGTCTATGGGTGTACAGGTGTTCCTAATAAAGTGCCCAGTGATTATGGATGTGTGGATATATATTATGCATATATATTAAGCTGCATTTGCAGGTTATATATTTAATCTAAGATCTGTACTCGCAAGGTAGCTGATGTAGTTTTACAGAATATGTAGCATTTTATCTAAAACACTACTTGTTGAACACAAATTCATGTTTTTGTGATTGTTTAGGAGGTGATGATTCGTGTGGCTACGACAGTAATGTGGGAGTACAGGATTGCATTAGCTCCCGAGAACCTCCCCAAAACCTTGGGCAAGCTGCTGTTGTGGTATCCTGCAAATACTATGACCTACATCACTTTGTGACTTTGTTGACTGGTCTCAACACACACACACACACGAGTGATGGGCGATTGATGAGTGATTAATAATAATAATAATAATAATAATAATAATACTCCTTTATTTATCATAGGCACACTCAAGCACAGACTCAAGCAAACAGTGAAATTTCTCCTCTGCATTTAACCCATCTGAAGCAGTGAACACACACATGCATACACAAGTGAGCAATGAGCACACACACACACACACACACACACACACATATACCCAGAGCAGTGGGGAGCAGTTGGGGCTTAGGTGCCTTGTCCAAGGGCACTTCAGTCCAATCTTCAGGCCATGGCTGCCCCATGTTAACCTAACCTGCATGTCTTTGGACTGTAGGGGAAACCGGAGCACCCAGAGGAAACCCACACAGACCCAGAGAGATCATGCAAACTCCACACAGAAAGGCCTCCATCGGCCACTGATTGAACCCAGAACCTTCTTGCTGTGAGGTGACAGTACTAACCACTGCACCAGTGTGCCACCCAGAGTGGTTTGCACCAGTGTGGTTATGGGTAAACAAAGAACTTCATGTTATTTGTCAAACAAAGTTAAAAGTTTAAACAAATTATCATTAATGATTCCACTTGTGACATACATCAGCTTGTGATGTAACCTGGACACATCATCAGTGATGTAACCTGGGGTCCTCAAGTGTTTCGGGTCTTTCAACATCATACACCCTCACCCAGGTGACCCAGCCGGGTTGGATCAAGCCCCGGCCTGTGCCCAGGTAGTGCTACCCTACCCACAGATCTCCTCTCCTTATCCACAGCCACCTTGAGGCAACTTCTGCTGCCTCAGTGGCTTCCTTGATGGCCCTTCGCCTCCTGACTCCTGTGATGCCCAGCATGTTATAGACCCTGCAGAGAGACTGGCCTGCGAACCCTCTGCATCCCACTTCAGTGGGCTCACACCATGCTTGCCACCCATTGCTCCGGCATTCCTCCACTAGCTCTGTGTATTTTGCCCTCTTCCCCTCATTGGCCTCCTCGATTTGGTCCTCCCAGGGGACGGTGAGTTCCAAGAGAATAACTTGCTTGGAGGCTTCTGAGATAAGCATCATGTCTGGCCTCAGCATTGTTATGGCGACAGTTTCTGGAAACTTAAGTTGTTTTGCCAGGTCAACTTTCAGCTCCCAGTATTGGCCATTGCTAACAGGCCAGAATAGGTGGTCCTGGCAGCTGATGTTGGCTTCTCCCCAGCCCTGATGAAAGCGATGGTGTTCTTCACTGGGCGGAGGCGCTTGCAGTGACTAATCCCACTGCTGATGGTATTTGCTATTGCCTTCAGGACTTGGTTGTGGCACCAGCAGTCGCGCCTCTCACCTAGGGCTTTCGAACAGCAACTGAGGATGTGTTCTAGGGTCCCCTTCTTCAGGCACAAGGTCCAGGCTGGTGACTCCACCTTTCCCCAGCAGAATAAGTTGGATGGGCTTGGTAGAACATCATAGACAGCCTGGATCAAGAATCTTATGTGATGGGACTCAGCTTTCCACAGCTCCGCCCATGAGACTTTGCAGTCTACTGCTTGTTCCCATCTTGTCCAGGCTCCCTGCTGCCGCATTCCAGCCATCCTGCTGGCTCACTCCTCCTCCACTGATGCCCGCACCTCTTCCTGAACCAGTGCTCTCCTATCCTTCCCCTGTGCCTTGTCATAGCGAGGTGTTGTGCTACTACCTAGGCCCACTCTTCCACGAGTTACTGCTCCCACCAGTGCCCTGTACCGTACATGTGACTCAGTGACATCCACAGCCTCTGCTGCCCTCCACTTCTGTCCTGTCCTTACTTCAATCCCCACCTGGGAGACTTTTGGGTCATTGGACTCTCGATACTGCAGCACCTCTCTAGTACGGCTCACCTTGAGTTCTTCATTCAGGCTGCTGATAGGCAGCTTCAGCTTGTTGTTCTGACCATACAGGGTGATGCTGCTCAGGCTCCGGGGTAGACCCAGCCACTTCCGTAGGAACCTGCTGACTCTCCTCTCGAAGCCCTCGACCGTGGAGATTGGAACCTCATAGACCAAGAGGGGCCAGAGTATCCATGGGAGAATGCCGTGCTGGTAAATCCAGGCCTTGAATTTACCAGGTAGGCCCGACTTATCCACTGCAGCTAGCCAGGCTTCCAGTTCTAGGTTGGTTGCACGGATGGCTGCAGTGTCTCTCAGGCTGCAGTCAAACACCTTTCCCAGGTCCTTCACTGGTTTCTCAGTGATAGATGGTATCTGAGTGCTGCCAAGTGCGAAGTGGAACTTGTTGGTGATCTTACCTTTCTTCAGCACCAGGGATCTGGATTTTGCTGGCTTAAAGCTCACACGAGTCCAGGTGGTCATTTCCTCCAGGCCCTTCAGGATCCACCTGCTCCCTGGGACATGTGGTATTGTCACAGTCAGGTCGTCCATGAAGGCCCTAATGGGCAGCTGTCGGACACTGGACTTTGTGAGGGGCCCTCTGCACTGAGCCTCAACAGATTTCACCAGCATGTTCATGGCGAGTGCGAACAGGATCACTGAAATAGTGCATCCAGTGATGACCCCCTTCTCAAGCTTGTGCCAGTCTGAGGTTGTAGACCCAACAGAGACTCTCAGACTGAAGCTGTTGTAGTAGTCCAGAATGAGGTCCCTGAACTTGCCTGGGATATGGTACCGGCGCAGTGCCTCTTTGACCAGTTTATGAGGTATGGACCCATAGGTGTTTGTGAGGTCCAACCACAGCACCACAAGGTCCTCCTTGTTCTCCTGGGCTTCCCTGATCAGCTGGGTGACCACACCTGTGTGCCCCAGACACCCAGGTACCTTTGGGATCCCTCCTTTCTGGACCGAGGTATCAATGTAGGAGTTCCTCAGGAGGTGGTCGGTCAGGTGCCTTGCAACAATGCTGAAGAATATCTTTCCCTCAGCACTGAGCAGCGAGATGGTTCTGAACTGATCGATGGTCTTTGACTCTTCCTCCTTTGGAATCCACACCTCTTCTGCAAACTGCCACTGTTGGGCTACATTTCCCCTCCTCTAGAGCCTGTGGAGTAACTTTGGGCAGTTCTTATATACCTTATAAGGTACCCCACTTGGTCCTGGGGCTGAGCTTGCTCTAGCCTCCTTGATCACCTCCTGGATCCCCTTCCAGCTAGGCTCCTTCCCATTGAAGTCCAGAGTTGGTGCAGGTGGATCAATCAAAGACTGGCAGTAGTCCAGATCTTGCTCCCTGGATTTGTCACCGAACGTGTCTCTGAGATACTGGTCGACTTCAGTTTTGGAGCATGAAAGCTGTCTGCTATGCTTCTGCCCAAGCAGCTGTTTTGTGAACCCAAATGGGTTCGCTATAAAGGCAGTTCATTTCCTGGCCCTCTCTTTCCTCCTTCTCCTGTGCCACTCAGCTCTCCTTAAGGTCATGAGCTTCTTGTGGAAGATGTTACGCAGCTCTGTGAGAGGTCCCCTCTCCTCTTCCCTTACCTCCTTGAATGGTCTTCCTCAGGTTCTTCAGTTCCTGCCAAAGCTGGTGGATCTTATTCGCTCTGTTGCTCATGGTGTAGGGGAGCTTCGTTGCTCTCTTCTCCTCCAGCCCAAATCTCTCAGCTGCTAGGCTGATGATGATGGTGGTCATTGTCTGGAGGCATCAGTCAACTTCACCCTTAGCTGTTGCTTCCAAGATGGACTCAGCATCGTCGTTTTAATATAATTAAAACCTGTTAACACAATTAACAGCAAAGGAAATACACATACTGAAAGCTGCTGTAACACTAGGACTGTGTGTCAGGACTGCAGATAACAGACGGATGCAGATGCAGTAAAAAGAGTTTATTCAGGCCAACAAATCCAAAACATGAGGCAAAATCAGAACAGGGACAGGCAAAGTTCAGGCAAGGCACAAACAGAATATCAGAAGCTCTGCAAAATAGCAAGGATCCAAAGAGGAGTCAAAATCAAACCCAGGAAGTCAGCACAAAATACAAAGACTTGGTAAAGTCAGACCAACAATAACTGAGTGTTTACTTTGCAATGAACCAGTGCAGTGAGTGAGCTTCAGTAGTGTGCTGTGGTGATTGAGTCCAGGTGTGTGTAATCAGGTACTGTGAGCGGTGAAGTGCAGCATGGGTGTTGTAGTCTGTGGTGGCCATATTTGAAGGCCGCTGTGAATTCTGGGAATCTGAGTCCTGACTGCTGAGGGGTGCAAACGTGACACTGTGAGAATTACTTAATTACAAGTTCGGGTCACAAACTTATGCTGTTCATCACGCAGAAGGTGACATCTCAGTCTGAATACAACAGACCTTCCTCTCTGCCTTATCAGACCTTAGAAGTCATCTTTCTGTTTTTCTCTCTCTCTCTCTCACACACACACACACACACACACCAAAATAACAAGAAACAGTTGTATTAGACTTCTGCTTACCAACAGAAATGTGTGACTGCCAAATATAATGAAGGATTAACCAATGATAATCCAGAAGTAACAAATGGAAAATTATTAACTCATTAATAAAAGGTATGAAATTAAATAATTTCGAGTATAATTTCAAATAAGACTGAGTTTGGTTTTAATGTTTCATCTCATCATAAAATTAATTCTGATCTATCTATCTATCTATCTATCTATCTATCTATCTATCTATCTATCTATCTATCTATCTATCTATCTATCTATCTATCTATCATTATTAAAAGTAACACTGGTTTTATACTTGTGATCAGTTTTGAAAACAGGATGTACACGTGAAAAATTAGCTGTAGATACACAGAATTTTGTTGAAGGTTGAGTTTAAGAAAAAAAAAATCACAAATTTTTAAAGTTGAGGTTCTTCAGTCCTTTTTGTGTCAAAGCAATGAAAAACCACACACAGTTCAGTCCATATAGACTGTTGTTGTGCTCTCTGTGTGAAGCGTATTGAAAATGTGAACACATTATTGAGTAATGCATTGAACTTAATATAAAAAACTGTCACTCAGGCATAATGCAGGAAGTGAAGATGTGGTACTCACTGGCAGAGATACAGCAGAAAAAGGCGTGAAATTCACACAAGTCTATATACAGTCCAGAAGAGAATGAAGAAGTGACTTCCAAGCTACAGGAAAATAACTTATTTCTGACACGAAGATGCATCTTGAAGATATATTCAATAAAATCGAGATTGTGAAAGATCTTTAACTGTAGAAACACTTAATACACGCCTCAAAACCAACTTATTCTACCAGAACACAAGCAAAGGTCCTCTCTCTCAACAAAAATGCTTTATCACTTGCAACCAATGACTTTTTGCAGGGAGTAAATTGATCCATCCATCATCCATAACCGCTTATCCTGTGCAGGGTTGTGGGCAAGCTGGACCTATCCCAGCTGACTATGGGCGAAAGGCAGGGTACACCCTGGACAAGTCACCAGATCATCACAGGGCTGACACAGAGACAAACAACCATTCACACTCACATTCACACCTACAGTCAATTTAGAGCCACCAATTAGCCTAACTTGCATGTTTTGGACTGTGGAGGAAACCTGGAGCACCCGGAGGAAACCCACACAGACACAGGGAGAATGTACAAACTCCACACAGAAAGGCCCCCCCAGTGGCCACTGGGCTCAAACCCAGAACCTTCTTACTGTGAGGTGACAGTGCTAACCACTACACCACTGTGCCGCCCTGGAGTAAATCTGAAATAAAAAAAAAACTAATTAAAAAAAACCTATGGAAATTTCAAGGAAATATCAAAAGTAGGTACATTTGCTGTACATACAGACACACAGACACTTAAATAAGGTGCAATGCAGGAAGTGAAGATGGTGGTCACTGACAGAGGGACAGCAGAAAAAGGTATGAAATTCACACGCATCTATTTACAGCCAAGACCAGAATGAACACGTGACGTACAGGTTACAGGAAAATAACTTTTCTCTCACACTAATATGCGTTCTTGAACATACAGTCTATAAGACAGAGATTGTGAGAATTCTCTAAAATGTACTATCACTATGGAAATACTTCATACACGTCTCAAAACCAACTCATTCTACCAACATTCAAAAAGACAGGGATGATGAGAAATGTAATGTGTAAAAAAACACACTAAGTATTATAGAGATGTAAAATAATCTGACAGAACAATCCTCCTTATTCATTTTCCCACCTCTCTTCATCAGTTCATTTAGACTGAAATTAATCATGAAGAAAAATCCACATGATCAAAACTGAACAGGTCCAAATAAGGACATGATAAACATGCACTTCATGCCTTATGTTAAGCTGCAAAAAGAGTGTGGGCATATTTGAAGGCTGCTGTGAATTCTGGGAAGTGGATTCTTGGGAGTAACAGGTGCAGACATGACAGCTTGATGTGCATGTTTACCTTGTGCATATAGATTACTGCTGTCTTTGAACAAGTTAACTAGAAGTACATGCTGGTCTTGAAATTCTGCATTTACGAACATTATATAAAGCCATAGTCAAATATTTCCATTGAATGTGTTCATCTCTGTTGGCCCGATTAATAACACTGTAGTAAGTAAAGTTGTTGGTAATTAAAACTGTAAATAATAAACATTTGAGGGGCGGCACGGTGGTGTAGTGGTTAGCGCTGTCACCTCACAGCAAGAAGGTCTGGGTTCGAGCCCCGTGGCCGGCGAGGGCCTTTCTGTGTGGAGTTTGCATGTTCTCCCCGTGGGTTTTCTCCGGGTGCTCCGGTTTCCCCCACAGTCCAAAGACATGCAGGTTAGGTTAACTGGTGACTCTAAATTGACCGTAGGTGTGAATGTGAGTGTGAATGGTTGTCTGTGTCTATGTGTCAGCCCTGTGATGACCTGGCGACTTGTCCAGGGTGTACCCCGCCTTTCGCCCGTAGTCAGCTGGGATAGGCTCCAGCTTGCCTGCGACCCTGTAGAAGGATAAAGCGGCTAGAGATAATGAGATGAGATGAGAATAAACATTTGACAGTGTTAGGTTTGGTTGTTCAGGAACAGGGCTGAACTACAGCCTACTGTTAAACCCAGTCTGGACAGAAACCACATTAACTAAACACAAAGCAGTTTAACTAAGAACTGGCTAATATCCTTTCTGTCATAGAAAATATCTTCACTCACCTGCAGCAACATGAAACACAACAGGCAGAAGATAGAAGTACTTCATCATGACTGATTCTTCTGTACACACACCAGTCCCTCAAAGTCAAACACACACACACTGCCTGAGTGTCTCTTTTTTTATATATATTGTAGTTTAGTTTTCAGGGAACCACAACCACCACTATGTCATTTCTCCTTTCTGGAAATCTCTTTCATCATTCCTTCCACGACTCAATTTATAGTTTATATCCACTATCAATATTTATTTATTTTTATTATCCTATAGTTTTTAACTTACTTCATGGTATAATCATTGTTACTGCATGAAGTCTTTTTTCTTTAGACTGTATCTGAATAAACAAAACCATGGATTAAAATCTGCTGCAAGTGTTTCAATTTCTTTTGACAGTTTCTTCTTGTCTGAATCTTCATGGCTGTTTCTGTACTTTATCAGCTCAAGTGAAGTTTGTTAAATCACCCGAGGGACCAAGTCTACACAACAGTAGACTTCAGGAGCAAAACTTGTTCTGAGAGTAGTGCGATGTGAAAAAAACTGCTTTTCACTTTAAAAAAAATAAAACAATGACTTCTATAAACTGCTACTACTAAATAATAATAATGATATTATTATAATCTGTTTCACACTTCTGTGAACAGAATATTTTTTGCTTATTTTCCTGTAATTCCTTTTTTTTAGAATGATGATAGTCATTCATTCTCTCACCAGTGTCTATTTTCTTCTTTTCTGGAAAGAAAATAGAGTTAATTGTGATGAAATCGATAGCTATGTGGGACCAGGGTCTCTGAGGGGATGACGACAGAGCTTGCCTGCTGGTGGGGTTCTTGGAACTTTGGCTTGGGCACAAACGGAGCATGAAGCGATGAAATGGTTGATGTCTGAGATCATGCTCTCCCACCAATACTTGTTCAACAGCTGATGGGTGCGTTGACTGCCGGGGTGTCCAGTGGCAGGAGATGCATGAGCCCATGTGATGAATCTGTCTCTGAGGTGATTCGGTACATATAGTAG
Organism: Neoarius graeffei; assembly: GCF_027579695.1. Taxonomy (NCBI): domain Eukaryota; kingdom Metazoa; phylum Chordata; class Actinopteri; order Siluriformes; family Ariidae; genus Neoarius; species Neoarius graeffei. Next base: position 22,074,445 of record NC_083570.1, read on the forward strand.
TCCTGGTGGAAGATTGAGAGGTTGAGACTGAGATTGGAATTCCCTTATTTGTTTATCAAGGTCCCAGGTGATAAACTGTACAACCCTGATTCCAAAAAAGTTGGGAGAAAGTACAAATTGTAAATAAAAACGGAATGCAATAATTTACAAATCTCAAAAACTGATATTGTATTCACAATAGAACATAGACAACATATCAAATGTCAAAAGTGAGACATTTTGAAATTTCATGTCAAATATTGGCTCATTTGAAATTTCATGACAGCAACACATCTCAAAAAAGTTGGGACAGGGGCAATAAGAGGCTGGAAAAGTTAAAGGTGCAAAAAAGAAACAGCTGGAGGACCAAATTGTAACTCATTAGGTCAATTGGCAATAGGTCATTAACATGACTGGGTATAAAAAGAGCATCTTGGAGTGGCAGCGGCTCTCAGAAGTAAAGATGGGAAGAGGATCACCAATCCCCCTAATTCTGCGCCAACAAATAGTGGAGCAATAACAGAAAGGAGTTCGACAGTGTAAAATTGCAAAGAGTTTGAACATATCATCGACAATGTGTAATATCATCAAAAGATTCAGAGAATCTGGAAGAATCTCTGTGCGTAAGGGTCAAGGCCGGAAAACCATACTGGGTGCCCGTGATCTTCGGGCCCTTAGACGGCACTGCATCACATACAGGCATGCTTCTGTATTGGAAATCACAAAATGGGCTCAGGAATATTTCCAGAGAACATTATCTGTGAACACAATTCACTGTGCCATCCGCCGTTGCCAGCTAAAACTCGATAGTTCAAAGAAGAAGCCGTATCTAGACATGATCCAGAAGCGCAGACGTCTTCTCTGGGCCAAGGCTCATTTAAAATGGACTGTGGCAAAGTGGAAAACTGTTCTGTGGTCAGACGAATCAAAATTTGAAGTTCTTTATGGAAATCAGGGACACCATGTCATTTGGACTAAAGAGGAGAAGGACGACCCAAGTTGTTATCAGCGTTCAGTTCAGAAGCCTGCATCTCTGATAGTATGGGGTTGCATTAGTGCATGTGGCATGGGCAGCTTACACATCTGGAAAGACACCATCAATGCTGAAAGGTATATCCAGGTTCTAGAGCAACATATGCTCTCATCCAGATGACGTCTCTTTCAGGGAAGACCTTGCATTTTCCAACATGACAATGCCAAATCACATACTGCATCAATTACAGCATCATGGCTGCATAGAAGAAGGGTCCGGGTACTGAACTGGCCAGCCTGCAGTCCAGATCTTTCACCCATAGAAAACATTTGGTGCATCATAAAATGGAAGATACGACAAAAAAGACCTAAGACAGTTGAGTAACTAGAATCCTACATTAGACAAGAATGGGTTAACATTCCTATCCCTAAACTTGAGCAACTTGTCTCCTCAGCCCCCAGACGTTTACAGACTGTTGTAAAGAGAAAAGGGGATGTCTCACAGTGGTAAACATGGCCTTGTCCCAACTTTTTTGAGATGTGGTGTTGTCATGAAATTTAAAATCACCTAATTTTTCTCTTTAAATGATACATTTTCTCAGTTTAAACATTTGATATGTCATCTATGTTCTATTCTGAATAAAATATGGAATTTTGAAACTTCCACATCATTGCATTCCATTTTTATTTACAATTTGTACTTTGTCCCAACTTTTTTGGAATTGGGGTTGTACAAAGCACTGCTGTGGGAGAATTGAGTGTGTGACACAGGCTTGATGGGGCGGGGCAAAGACTTGATAGTGCATTGGCTTTGGTGTTCTTAAAGCCTGGACAGAATATGATATGATGAAGTCAAAGTGTGTAAAGAAAAGAGCCCACCTGGCCTGACGAGGGTCTAATTTCTTAGCTTTTCTGAGGTACTCCAGATTCTTTTGATCCGTGAGGATGATAAATGGATGAGTTGCTCCCTCTAACCAGTGTCGCCACTCTTCAAGGGCTAGTTTGATGGCAAGCAGCTCTCTGTTCCCCATGTCATAATTTATTTCTGCAAGTGAGAGTTTTCTGGAAAAGAAAGCTGAGTTTTCAATTTCTCCCCAAAATGTTGTGACAGAATGGCCCCTACCCCAGTGTCAGATGCGTCTACCTCAAGAATAAATGGCTTTGGCGGGTCAGGATGCTGTAATACTGGGGCTGAGGTGAAAGCTTGCTTCAGATGACTGAAGACTTCTGCTGCGGGGTTCCACTGGAGCCGCTTGGGTACCTTATTGAGCAGGGTGGTTAAGGGGGCGGCAATCATGCTGAAACCCCTAATAAGATGGAGATAGAAGTTTGTGAAACCCAGAAAACATTGTAGGTCCTTGATGGACTTGGGAGTGGGCCAAGAGGTGACCGCTGAAACCTTGGAAGAGTCTGTACTAACCCCCTCAGCACTGATGACATAGCCTAACAAGGAGAAACATTTCCAGTTGAACTCACATTTTTCAGCTTTGACAAAGAGGTGGTTCTTGAGCAGCTGATTGAGAACTGCTCTAACGTGACCCTCGTGGGTTGCTTCATCTGGGGAGTAGATGAAGATATCATCAATGTACGCTATGGCGTATTTGCCTAACATGTCCTGTAGAACATCACTTATCAGGCACTGGAATACACTGGGAGTGGAAGAAAGGCCATACGGCATTACCTGGTATTCAAAATGGTTGGCAGTAGTGATGAAGGCGGTTTTCCACTCATCACCCCTTTTTATTTGGATGAGATTATAGGCACTGCATAAGTCGAGCTTAGAGAAGATTTTTGCTGACCTGAGTTGCTCCAGGGCTGCCAAGACCAGAGAAAGAGGATAGGGATATTTCACGGACACCTGATTAAGTCCTCTATAGTCAATGCATGGCCTGAGGCCACCACCTTATTTTTCCACAAAGAAGAAACCTGCCACAGTTGGAGATCTGGAAGGACGGATGTAACCTTGCTTGAGGGCCTCCTGAATGTACTCTTCTATAGCTGTGTCCTCTTTCTGGGAGAGTGGGTAGATGCGGCCTCTTGGCAGAGTCATGCCAGGAAGCAGGTCAATAGTGCAGTCATATGGACGATAAGGTGGTAAACCACAGGCCTTTCCCTTGCTAAATACTTCCTTGAGGTCCAGATAACATTCTGGGACATTGTCAAGGGAATCCGGTTGCGGACTTTCCACTGAGATAGATAAAATGCTTACTTGAGGTCGAGCGATGCAACCCTGGAAGCAGGTGGGTGACCACTGGAGCATTTTTTTTTGCTTTGCCAGAAAATTAAAGGATCGTGAAGCTGCAGCCAAGGGTATCCAAGGATGATATTGTGGTCCTCCATAGAAGTGACAAAGAGGGAGATGAACTCTGAATGTAACACCCCCACCTAGATGTGAAGGGGGATGGTGCACCTAGTGATGAGACCCTCTCCTATGAGTCCTCCGTCGATAGCTCATATGCTAAGTGCACTTTGGAGAGGGGTTGTTGGCAGGTTGAACCGCTGGGTAACAGAGTCACTGACAAAGTTCCCCTCTGCCCCTGAATCGATAAACGCAGAGAGGATATGTGTGGAGTTTGCCAACTTTAACAGTACAGGAACCTTGAATGATTTTGAATTGAAAGTTCGTGTGAGACTCACATTATGTGCAGGACCTGCAGTGGGAGCTGCAGGAGATGGATGGAAGGGACACTGTCTGAGCTGGTGCTCGGCACTCCTGCAGTAGAAGCATAAGCCCTCTCATTTCCTCCAGAGATGTTCGGAACGTGTCAACCGGGTATGAGATAGACCCATGGGTGAATCACTTTCAGATGGGTGAACTGGCTGAGCGCTTTCCTGAATGGAAGGGCAGTGTGACAATAGATGGTCCAGGTGGATGGCTAGGTCAATGAGTGAATCTAGAGTGCATTGTTCATCTTTGCAGGCGAGCTCGCTGAGAATCTCGGGATGCAGACCTTGACAAAAGACTGCCTTCAACGCTGAATCATTCCATCCACTGGCGGCTGCCAGTGTCCTGAAGTCCAATGCATATTCAACCATGCTACATGGACCCTGATAAATGTTGAGAAGTCTCTCTCCTACTTCAATCCCCTCAGGTTCATGGTCAAATACCCTCTTGAATTGAGTGAGAAATTGCTCATAAGACTTTGTTTGCTCACCTCCTTGGTTCCAAACGGCACTGGCCCATCGGAGTGCTTTACTGGTGAGAAAAGAGAGGAACTTCACAATTTTATGTTCTTCAGACAGATTAGGCATAGAAGCAAAATACATGGAGCACTGTAGCAAGAAACCCTTACATGCATTAGTGTTTCCCGCGAATCTTTCCAGAGCAGGAAGTTGCAGCATTAGGTTTGGAGGAGCCTCGGGGCACGCTAGGAGGGCCTGCGACATCACAGAAGCTAGTTGCACCATTCTTGTGTTGAGGTCTGCTAGCATCTGCTGATGTTCTCCCAGAAGGCGTCCCTGGGCGTTAAGCACAGTTTGTTTCACTTCCTCTGCTATATCCATAATGGCAAAGTATCCTGTCAGAATGCAGGCACTTACAAATGTATGTGCAGAAGAAGGCGTGAAGCAAACTGTAAACAAATCCAAATCGAGAGACAGAAATCGTGGTCCATAGCAAGCGAGGGTTGGGCAATCGGCGAACAATGTGGTAGAAGAAAGACAAAGGGCGAAAACGTGAAAGAGTGAGCAAAGGTCAGAAACAGTGAGGCAGTCAGAATAAACAAGGCTTATGAACTGAATGGAGCAGAACGATATTTCGCACTGAAGTGGCGTGTGTGCGAGCCTTAAAAAGGGAGAGCAGTGATTAGGGAAATGAATGTCAGCTGAGATCAGTAGTTGGGAGACAGAGGGCGATGTGAGACTTGGGGATTTTAGTTCGAGGTGTCCATGTTTGTAGTCAAAGTGTTCTCAGCCAATTTACTGACAAGTATATTAACTGAACTGGGGACCATGGAAATGTGAGGTAGCAACACTACCTGCTGTGCTACCTGCATGTCCCTTTATGTCTGGAAAAAATGAAGTGGTTTACATTCAGCTAAATTGGAAATAAGCTGTGATTTATGCTTTTATATTTGATTTTGAATACATTCAAGAAAATACCATTTAGTTTAGTTTTGTTTGTATATCTTTTGGTTCTTTTGGATACACATCTAGCTGAGGCAATCCCATGCCAGACCACCCTCCCTGAATTTTAATCATTTTCTTCATATGTCATGTTAATTTCCTGTTTGTTTCCAATAAAGAACACACGGACCTTAACATTAGTGCAAAGCTTTACAGTTTGCCCCATCACTCGTGCCAGTGATTCTGGGTATCTTATATCCAGGGGCATAGCAGGCATTTTAAAAGTGTGGTGGGATGGAGACCCTCATATCCTGAGCAGACGCACCTCACAATCATCCTAAAAATCGCAAATAATCCAGAACTCAATTCTTTACATTTGAGAACATACAGGTACAAAACTAAACCTGAAAGCTGTTTTTATTTGACTTCTCTCCTTTGAACATCCTGAAGTGTCAATTACTTTATCTTTCTCTCCTGGTGCTGCCACTGCTTACCTCTCATACAGCAGAACAACAGATCAACAATAAAGCAAAGTGATATTGAAAAACAGTTTGATGAATTTAGCTCATAGCATCAAGCTTCGGCTACAAAAAGACAGAAGAAAGTAATTATTTATCAAATGAAGCTAGCTTTGTGTGACATTTCTATACTAGTAGGAATGCAGAAACTGCTCAGACAATAAAATTTGTTGACATTCATTTCCTTGAATTAGTTTTAACTTTTCATTATTCGTAGTTCATCTATTCTGCAATTTTATACTTTGACCAGCAGACGGCGGGCGAGTGCACTGATTAGTTATACGAGACCGATTATTTAGCAACGGACAGACAATAACTTTTTTTCAGGTGTGGAACAGTGGCCTTACAAACAGAATTTTTAGCCAAAAGTAATCTCATCTCATCTCATTATCTCTAGCTGCTTTATCGTTCTACAGGGTCGCAGGCAAGCTGGAGCCTATCCCAGCTGACTACGGCCGAAAGGCGGGGTACACCCTGGACAAGTCGCCAGGTCATCACAGGGCTGACACATAGACACAGACAACCATTCACACTCACATTCACACCTACGGTCAATTTAGAGTCACCAGTTAACCTAACCTGCATGTCTTTGGACTGTGGGGGAAACCGGAGCACCCGGAGGAAACCCACGCGGACACGGGGAGAACATGCAAACTCCACACAGAAAGGCCCTTGCCGGCCACGGGGCTCGAACCCAGGACCTTCTTGCTGTGAGGCGACAGCGCTAACCACTATACCACCGTGCCACCCGCCAAAAGTAATGAAATAAATCAATTTACTTTGTATGTTTGGAAGAAACGGAATTATCTTTTGTTTTTCTTTACTGAGGTGGATGACTGGTGTCTCAGAAAATAGTTGAGAAAACATAAGTACGCCTGGAGTTTCATGATCACCACAAGCTTTTATTAGTTGGAGCTTTATTAGTTGCAGGCAGTTAGTTGTGTTTTGTGCCAAAAAAAAAAATCCCTACATATATACCGTATAACCTCTAATGAACGCCCCCGGGGGCGTTACATTTTTCAAAAGGGGGCGTTTATTAGGGGTAAAAAAATAACAGTTGATCGAATTTTTCAAACCCTAACATAACTGCCCTACAAATTTTCCCTAACTTTCATACGTTTTCTAGGTGAAAAGTCGTCGAATTAAGTGTTTTTAAAAATTTATTTATTTTTATTATTTGGGGCGCTTACTGGAGTGTATACGGTAATGCAGGTGCTCATTCGGGAGGAAACAGCCCAGATATAGACCCCTTCGCAGTAAACGTCATTCATACGTAAGAGGAAATTGCGCATGCAGCCTGGACTCAAAAAAGACTCAGCGACGGTCAGACTGACTTTTGGCGACGGTAGAGACGAGAAGAAATATTTGGAAGAAATGCCTAGTTGTGTTGTCGGGTGTCAGAATCGTAGCAGTGATGGGGTTAAAATGTACAGAATTCCAGCAGGATCTCACCCATTACAAAAAAATCACCGACGTCTATGACTACAAGCCATCAAACGTGTAGACTGGGATGAAAGCACTATCAAAAATGCGCGGGTTTGCAGCACCCACTTCATCACAGGTAAGATCAGGCTATTTATTAAATCTCTCTTTTTTTATTCTTTCTAGTCTTTGTTTATTGATGTAGCAAAATACTTTGGTAACGTTTGTCTGATTAGCTGGGTCATAGTTACACAATGTAATGAATATTGTTAGCATGTTAACTTAGCTTTGCATGCAATTTTGTTTGTAGGAGAGGTCTCGCTTGACTCAAGCAGTCCAGATTTTGTGCCATCATTATTTGTGTATGCCGAAAATCACAATTTTAAAGCAAGGATGGAAAGGTAAAATTGTGTGCCCTCACTCTAAATGCCAACTTACGTTGACTGCTCTAACCTAGCTCCCGCCCCGTTCAGTTTCATTTCTGGTCTCTGGCTCTCGCTTTTTACGCAGCTCTGATTTCTCTTAGCTGCACACTGAAGTCTTGTCAATAAGGTACGAGTATATATCTGGCCATTGTATACCAGGGTACTTACTAACATCGTCCGTCCACTCTTTAATTAAATACGGATCCGGTAGGCGATGTCCACTTGTTAGAGTTAACTTATGTAGCATTCTCGATCTTGTAACGACAATTGTTTTGCATAATCTGACAGCTCATAATGCCGGTCTATGGGCAGCGCCATTGTTTCTGAGTCCAGGCTGCGCGCACATCCTAGCAACGGTCGGTTTGTTTACAAACATGCAAAGGGTTCTATAGCTCGCATGTCAGCTGGCTTGACACCTTTGATCTTTTCGCCGACCACTGTTACGTCACTCACTTTGCATAAAGCTCCCTTTTTGCAGAAGTCATGTACCTCCCAGATAATTTGATCTGATCATTCTGTTTCTAATCGTAAAGATGGACACACGTGTTGAAAAACACAAATCCTACACTGCGAGTTTTAAGCTAAAAGTCGTAAAAACGGCAGAGGAGAAAGGAAAGCACTTTGCTTCTAAACTCTACAAGATCGATCGTAAATGAGTCCGTGAATGGTTCCAACAAAAACGCAAAATTGAAACTTTGGCAGCCAGGCAGAAAAAGGCTAGTGGTGCAGGTCGGCCTCTGCGGTATGCGGCCATTGAAAAAAAAAAACTTCTTGAGTGGTTCTTTCAAAGGAGGGAAGCTGGGGTAAGGGTCACAGGCAAGGCGCTGAAAATCGAGGCAAGGAGGTTGACAGCAGTGATTCAGAGCAGGCATCGACGGATTGTGATAGACCAGGACATTGAATTCGTATTCGATTTGGATACTGGACTTGGATAGAAAACCTGGGGTATGCAAAACTGTTCAGACTGTTAGTTTTTTTAATTTTGAATGATTTTTTTTCCGAAATATGGGGGGGGGCATTAATTAGGGAGGGGGCGTTCATTAGAGGTTATACGGTATATCAATCACACTGTATATAGGCCCCCAGAAGCTCTGCAGGTTTTAAATGCTCGGAAATGCATTTTGAGCTGTCAGAGACATGCTGTAAATGAGATCTCAAAGAAAATTACCATATCAAAAATATGATTTAAAAGTAGGAACTTTCAAAACCATTTTATTAGTCACTTAAAATGATATTGTCAGAGTTGCAGGTATATGCGTAGAACAGAATTAGAAGTGATATATTTATGAAAGTTGCATTGTCATATAACATTACCACACTACAGTGAAGTACATCCATCCATTATCCATAACTGTTTATCCTGTGCAGGGTCATGGGCAAGCTGGAACCTATCCCAACTGACTATGGGTGAAAGGCGGGGTACACCCTGGACAAGTCACCAGATCATCACAGGGCTGACACACAGACACAACCAACCATTCACACACACGGTCAATTTAGAGTCATCAGTTAGCCTAACCTGCATGTCTTTGGACTGTGGGGGAAACCGGAGCACCCGGAGGAAACCCACACAGACACGGGGAGAACATGCAAACTCCACAGAGAAAGGCCTTCGGCCCCTGGGCTCAAACCCAGAACCTTCTTGCTGTGAGGTGACGGTGCTAACCACTACACCACCGTACCGCTTTGGATAAAATTATCCCTCAAAATTGTGCAAAACATCATACACTGTACATATTGTTTAATTTTTCTGGTTTCTAGTTCAAACACTGGATTCAGTTGTTTTAATCTGTTATGTGCATTGAACTACTTCAGATTTGATTTGTTTGATTCACCACCTCAGAAACAGTGTCGTATTTTAGAAATACTGTGTAGATCACTAGATCTCTGCACTCGACCATTAGATTGCTTTACTGATTTATTTCAGTTTTGTCAATAAAACAAGATGAGATGCACTGTTCTAGGAAAATAATCAACAAAAGAGCGGCATGATGCCATTTTCCTCTAGTACATGCCATGTTTACTTATTACAGAATGGCGTATTGTCAGCCTACAGTTACATTTAACGTTGTAGAATAATCAACAAGTTTGTTTAGTATTTTGTTTGCTGGGTCCAATATACACCCATGAAGAAGCAGGCCTTGACCAGATTTACTGAAAATGCCACCTTGTCACTACAAAATGACATTATTAAGCTTGCCAGTCAGATTCAGCCAGGTCACTATATACAGTAACAACTAGTGTTGAGGATATTAGGACTGAGAGCCATAACAGTAATCGCCCTCCTCCTTGGACTACTCTATTCAATTAATTTTTATCTGTATAGTGGTTTTAACAACAGACTGTCACAAAGCAGCATTACAGAAATATATAAATTCTGGATAGAAACTTTAAAAATATAAATTTATCCTGAATGAGCAAGCCTGAGGTGACAGCCGCAAGGAAAAACCTTCATGAGATGAAATGAGAAAGAAACAAAGGTCAAAGGGAACCCTTCCTCACTGGGATGAAAACAGTGAGATTATAAATAACCTTTTGATCTTAGAAGCGATGGCAGGTCACAAAAGACCAGAAGTTCTCTAATGTGGTGTGAGATCATTTGGTCCTTTCTGGGACAATAGTCATATTTTATAATCAGTGTGAACTTTGATTGGGGGCCAGTGCAGTGTGGAGAAAATACTAGAGTCCTTTAAGGCTCCTTCTTACAAGCAAGATGCAGAATGAAATAGGTGACTCTGAAAACTGCCTTTTTGCTTACAGTATGTTCATTTCAGCGAAACAAGTGGGAGAACTACGTACTCTGGTATTAAGCTCTTGTGTTTGTTCCTCATGATAGTGGCAAATGTCATCCAGTTGATTCTCACCACTCCTGCAGATTACAAAGTTTGAACTAGTAGTTCAGTATAGATAACCAGAGTAAATACAAGTAGCTTTCAGGGGGGAAATGTCCATATGACAGTGATATTTATTGCAAATACTACCTCACTCACACACACACACACACACACACACACACACACACACACACACACACACACACACGAGTTATCTGGTGTTCCCCCCCCAAAAAAAAAAAACCCACAACAACCCTTGCATACATTAATGCTCTCATTGTACTTCAGGGCCAATGCGTCACACTCAGCATGTTACAGTAACCACACGACTGCGGCCAGGGAAGGATGAGGACTGGTGGGAAAAATGGTTACTTCTTCTTTCTTACAGGATCATTTAACCAATGTTGTAGCTTCTGAATACATTTTAAAAATACTTTTTATAAACTGGACTCAGTTTGGAAAATGTGCAGTAGATACAATTTTGCTGGATACTGAATGTTGAAAGATGAACTTATTCAATGTCTTGTCTCAAATCAATCACAACTGATCCACAATTCATTCCACTCAGTTGGGGGGGAGTGAACTCCGTATTGTTCAGTAAAAACAACCTCTCAAACTATAAGGACTATTATGAAAATTTCACAAAAGCTAGGTTAGAAACACACATTCAGTCCAGTCAAGTTCAACAATCCTTATTTTTTTTATCAAAAAGTCACAAACAAGAACTTCTCTAGCAGTCCTACACAAAAACAGCATGATGGCAAAAGCCTTCATTTCTTCACCTGATAACAATGGGATACATAAGATATAAAATGACATGTACACTCAAAATATAATTAGGAAGATTATCCCTCAGCAATTTAATGAGTGAAAGAATACACTTCACTAACACAAGTAAATACAACACACATGCATTTACCTGAATCTGTTAAACTTTATAAAAATTACAAAATGTCAATATTGTGAACCCTGTGCTTGCCATACTGTGTATTATATCATCTGAGAATGTCTCAATATTCACTGTGGATGAGTTTGTTTTAATGCTGGCAAATTTAGTTCTCTCTCCAGTGATGATCTGGACCTGTGCAGGTCCAGCTGTGTTAATGTGGGCCAGTAGAGTCACAGGTGTAAATGACGGTAGTAAATAAAGTGTCAGACAATCTGAGAAAAACAAAGAACATAAAATTATACATACTGTACCACACAAATTCTGTGATTTTTACCTCTGACTCCAAAAGGCAAGTCAAAGGCTTTTAGATTGGGAGGGGACGACTCCAAATCTGGTTGCCTTCTTTCCACCATACGCTGTTTTCATGGACACAGCAAAAGATACTTTCCTATAACTGTTCAGTGAAAGCAGGTGTGGTTCATATGTGTCCATCACAAATACAAGAAAATCTTGAAAGATGGAAACAAATCTCTAAAAACTGAGTTTGCACAATGTCTTTCTCTGCTCATGATTCTCTTTTGAAAAACTGTGAGAAACTATTTAATTTCCCAGAACTGATACTACTGGTAGGCTTTATAAAAAAATAAAAAAAAAGGAAACAGTATTTCCACCATTTTAGGTCTAGAGTAGGGGAAGTGTAATATTACTAGCTGTGCAGTCAGGAACTGCTTGCTGGCAATGGCAATTGCACAATCTCAGCTAGTTGGCTGATTCGGTGATCCAAAAGGGAAAGGTCAAGAAAAACAAAAGTACATTTTCAATACAATACTTTAAAAAAGGCGGCTGTCTAATGTCCACATGGCTGAAGTTTTCAAGCCTGATCTGCTGCACAAAATGTTTGAACACTTCTGAGCTGTTAAATCTGAGCAGTATATTTAATCACTTTCTAATTATCTCCATGACCATTAACTGTAAAGTGTTATACATGATACTTTGTTGCAGGTCTATTTAATCTTTTTGGTTCAAATCCATCATCCTTTTTTCACTTTTGGCTGAAAACATGCAGGGTTTTTTTTTATGCCAAAGGTGTTTGATGGCATCTCTAATAAATATAATAAACTGATGTTAAATATGCATCAGTAAAGTTAACTCTGACATATACAAAGATTTTATTTCACATGGATGAACACATTCTCTATTTGCCTTTGCAGGAATCAAGGGCACCCTGTAAGCATGGCCGTAGCCAGCTATGAGGCCACCGAGGTCCGGACCTCGGTCATTTTTAAGAGCTGAAAATACATTTGTACGCTAAATATTCAACTGGATAAAAAATAAAGAATAACATTAAAACGTCTCCAAAAAAAGTGCATTGTTAATTATGTTAAACGTTGATTCTGTCTTCTGTGTCTGTTTCATGCGTGCAGCTCTGAGACCAAGAACACAAAAACGAATGAGTGCGCGACTCGGGGGAGTGAACGCAGTGCAGTAGACACATTCATGGTAACCATCAGCGCACTTTCATGAAACTGTTAAATTTAAATTTTCAAAGCAGCACAGTTGTAGCCTACCTTGTTTGTGATTTTAAAAATAAATCATTCGATAAGCCAAAGCAATAGAGTGGAAAGTTTCAACTTTTGTTTGCCTTGGATAACTTTGCCTTGTGATATTAGAGAGAGTAAGACAACTTGTGCCTGTGAAAGATCGTTCTCAGCCATGCGAAGGCTACAGACATGGCTTAGGTCCACCATGTCCAATGACAGATTGACAGGCCTAGCAATGATGCATGTGCATCAGAAAGTGGAAGTGGACCAGGAGAAAGTCCTTAGATGGTGGGATGCCTCTGGTCACAGGAGGATTCAGCTAGCCTTTGATGAAAGAGGTTGTTGTTGAGATTTGTAAACCAATTTTCTGTGGTGCCATTTGCACTAATAATCACTTGTTTCTGCCTAAATATTCTTTTTGTCATTTCAGTATGCTGAGCTGAAGAAACCAGGAATCTGACACACGCGCACGCGCACACACACGCACGTACACAGTTGATAAGGCAAACTGCTCAACAAGTTTAAAGTTATCCCACTCTTAATGTTAATGTATCGTAGTTACATAGGCTACATGGTTAGGGTATTTTTTGTCCTCATTGCTTGGGCCAGATCAAACCATTAAACAAGCTTAAATTATTCTTACTCTGCCACATACATGATTTTTTTTTCCAAAACTGATGATATTCAGTTCAAACACCATTAAAAGTAATTTCAGGAATAGATATCTTGTGTGACGTGTAATTCACCCCTCTCGTTTAAATATGTTGAAAATTTTTCGGCGCGCGCATCACGGACCTCGGTGATTTTAAAATGCTGGCTACGGCCCTGCCTGTAAGTCAAGAGAATGAGAGATGGAGGGAGGGGCAAAGCTAAAACATTGCTCTTTTGACATATTTTTGACTGAATTCATACTAGGAGTACTCCTGTTTTAAACTGCAGAGCTCCAACACAATATTGGTTGACAAGTCTGGTAATATAGACTAAACATCACTGGATATTACAGCAGTGTAATATTGTGTCATGGCAATAAAATCATGATCTTGCACACACCAAGTAGAACTGAATAGAGATCATGAACACAGTAGGAATCTGATGGATGGTAGGAATTTGATGAGCCCATCTTCACTTCAGATATTTTAAAGTTTAATTTAATAAATTTATTTGAAATTCAAAGACTTAAAGAACCCACATGAAAGCTGAACAGAAGTGCATTTGAATCCAGGGCCATGGCTGCATGGACACTAAACTGATCCTCCTGCTTTCCCTGAGAGCCCAAAACATCCATCCTTCAGTCATCACGTTCTCTCCACATATTCCTCCAAAAGAAAAAAAAAAAAAGCCCTTAAAAATTAACCCTTAAGTGTTAACTTCAGAATTTTACTTCCTGAAATGATAAAGTAAGGTGTGCAGGCATGCTGTTCTGTTTGAACTTAAATACATTGATAGTGAAGGTCAGATCCCACCCTGAGCAACAAAGAGCTACATTTCAGAACCTTATGCAGTGCTCATAAGATAGTGATGGTACTTATAAAAATTTTTGGCTCAGAATGCTTGTAAACAGAATTACTGACCGATGTATTGACTTGCCCATTGACTTCAAGACAGACTTACTGGCTGTATTGACTTGATTTCCAAGGTGGAAATAAGGAAAGTGTGTGTGAGGGGGGGGTTACATTCCCTTACAAATAGAGGGAACACATGACTTAATGAACATCTTCATAGGGCTACATGACACTTACATAAACCCTTTATGACAACTGACATGAACGCATCCATGGCTGAATGTCAATATCTCATCTCATCTCATTATCTCTAGCTGCTTTATCCTTCTACAGGGTCGCAGGCAAGCTGGAGCCTATCCCAGCTGACTACGGGCGAAAGGCGGGGTACACCCTGGACAAGTCGCCAGGTCATCACAGGGCTGAATGTCAATATTCTCATGAGAATACAGCACATGACACTGGAGTAAAGCATGCTCACAGTCATTAATGAACAAATGTACCTTTAACAAATAGTCTGAAATCTATGCTATCAGCCTGTACAGAACATCTATAGTCTCCCTGATCCTCTTCAGTCAGGCCTGATACGAGTAGAGAGGTTTCCTGGAGGGTTTTCACTGACCAGTTTAACTCTGTCCCTGTGATGTCCAGTCTGTTCAGGGTAAGTTTCCTGATCAGAAACTCTTCCAGATTGTTATAAACTCCCATTTTACAGACTTTGGTTTGTCCTGTAGGTCAGTGCAGACGCAGGGCAGAACTACAGACTCTCCTGTGAACACAGTCACCACCTCTACCTCTGCCTTCACCAGCTCACAGCCTGTAAACATAACATTCAGTTAATAACAAGCACAGCAATTATTAATATTACCTGCTTGTAAAATCAACATTTTTAAAGAATGAGCCAACTGCCTGTTAATTCTCAATATGAATCCAATCTCAGGACTCTGATACCCAAGTCAGAGTGCAGGCACTTACAGGGTTGGTGTGCCAACAGATGAGCAAGTCGAATGGCTAAAATCAATAAAAGAATCCAGGGTAAGCAGTTCATTGTGGCAGGCCAGTTCATTCAGAATAGTGGGACCCAGACCTTGGCGGAAAACTGCTTTCAAGGCGGGTTCGTTCCATCCACTGGCTGCCTGCTGCTAATGTTCTGAAGATGAGGGCATATTCAGCCACACTACGGGAACCTTGCGAGATGGTAAGCAGACTCTCTCCCATTTCAATCCCCTCAGGTTCATGGTCAAAAACTCTTAAAAAGAGAGTAACTGCTTGTATGAAGTTGTCTGCTCATGGTTCTTGTTCCAAACCACACTTGCCCAGTGTAGCGCTTTGCCCATGAGAAAGGAAAGAAATTTGGCAATCTTGTGTTTATCAGAGAGGTTAGGCATGGTAACAAAATACATGGAGCATTGAAGTAAGAAACCCTTACAGTTCATAGCATCTCCGGCAAATGCCTCTGGTGACAGAAGCTGTAGCACGGGATGAGGAATGGACAGTAGGAGGGCCTGTGACATCACAGTTGCTAGCTGCATCATACGGGTGTTGAGATCTGCTAGCATCTGTTGATGTTCTCCCAGTAAGCATCCCTGAGCATTCAGAGCAGTCTGCTTCGCCTCTTCTGCTACATCCATGACAGCGAAGTATCCTGTCAGAGTACAGGCACTAAGGACCTATGTGCAGAGGAGAGCGGGGAAGAAGACTGTAGATGAAGCCAAAATGAGAGACTGGAGGCGAGGTCAGGAAACAAGCAAGGGTTAGGCAATTGGCAAACAAACAACGCAGAGTAGGCGAGACAAAGGTCATAAATAAAATAAGGCAAGCAAAGGTCAGAAAATTGAGAGAGAGTCAGAAAATGCAAGGCTTGGTAGGGACTGGACTAAACAGAATACTTCACATTGGAGAAGTTCTTCTTCTTCTTTTGACTATTGGCAGTTCACAATATATGATTGCATATCGCCACCTACTGTATAGGAGTGTGTGAGATGGTCAGGTCAAGTCTTGGCACGGGAAAAAAAAAGGTAGAAAAATAAAATAAACTAAATTCTTCCCATTAATTCTGAATCTGTTAGATACCTCATAAGGGCTTTAATCCTATTTCCCTGTATTCCCTCTTCCTTCAAAATGTTATGGATATCTCCTTCATCTCCTTCTTGTTCTATCCATTTTGTCCTATGATCATAGTATTTCCTGCAGTAGAAAAGAATGTGTTCTACATCTTCCTTAACCTGACACTCAGCACAAAGCCCATCAGTTTTCCCCAAGACATGTAGTGTAGCGTTGAGACCAGTGTGCCCTAATCTCAACCTTGTGTGTGTAACTTCCTCCCTTCTTCCAAGCCCCACTGAAGTGATTCTTCTCCCACCAACCTGATGTTGCACATTAAAGTACTGCCTACCCTTTGAGTCTGTCTCCCATTCGTCCTGCCATCTACTCATGATTTCTGCTTTAATAAAAGATTTAGCTTCCCCTTTTCCTAATGGTACATGAATTGAGATACAGTGGTGACCTAAAGCTTCCTTGGCAGTTGTATCTGAGGCCCGTATGAGCTGGTACCCAGCAAAATTGGATGGTGAGTCCAAGATTTCTGAGTTGAGCCAATAACTGTTTCATTTCAATAACTAGATCATCTCTTACTGCTTTTCCAGAGATAAAGCTTTGCAAAACGGAGAGTGAGTCTGTGCATATGACTGATTTTAAAGGTTTGACTTCTTCAATCCATCTCAAAGCAGTAATTATAGCAGTTAGTTCTACTGAGTATATGGACAAAAAGTTATTCAATCGATATCCATAGGTCCTCTTGAATTCTGGTACATGGATTCCTATACTACACTGACCATTTTGAGGGTCTTTTGAATCATCTGTAAATATCTGTAGGTAACCATAGAATGTAGAAGTCAAATAGTTTTGCAATACATTGTAAAACCTATGTTCGTTAGAGTGATCTTTCTTCGCTGTAAGCAATTCTGTGTTAACATCTGGAGCAGGGAGGATCCATGCGGGGACACTACTCATAGCCAATGCAGAGCTGAACTTAAGATTTTTTAAACCAAACACTCTCGCAGACTCTTCAATATTCCATCCAAATCCCTTAGCTTCTTTGGAATATTCCCAACAATCTTTGAGCACTGATATGGCTGGACTGTCAATGCTGCACTGTAGTCTGACCCAGTAGGTCAATGACAGTTTTGCAAAACGCAACTGAAGTGGAGTTTCCTCTGACTCCACTTGTAAGGCACTAATGGGAATTGTCTTAATAGCACCCAGGGCTATTCTCAGGGCCCTTGAGTGTACTCTTTCGAGTTTCAAGAGGGATGTTTTACAAGCAGAGCCATACACTATACAACCATAATCAATATTTGACCTTATCAACGCTTTATAAATATTGAGTAAAGATTGTCTATCTGCTCCCCAACAAAGACCAGAAACCATTCGCATCAAGTTCAGAACCTTTTTGCACTTTGTTTCTATATATTCAATATGTTGTTTCCAGGTGAGTTTGTTGTCTAACCATAGACCCAGATACTTGAAACCTTTTCCTCTTTTGAGCGGGTGGTTGTAAAGTAAGACTTCATGGTTTTCTGGGACTTTCTTCCTTGTGAAGTATGACACTTGTGATTTTTGCACGGAAAACTTAAAACCCCACTCCACTCCCCATTGTTCTAAGATATACAAATCCTTCTGTATTGTTTTAGTGATATGCGGGATATTATTCCCCCTTCTCCAAATGACGGCATCATCAGCATAAAGTAGACCATCATTCATTCTGTTCAATTTCTCAAAAATATCTCATCTCATCTCATTAGCCGCTTTATCCTGTTCTACAGGGTCACAGGCAAGCTGGAGCCTATCCCAGCTGACTACGGGCGAAAGGCGGGGTACACCCTGGACAAGTCGCCAGGTCATCACAGGGCTGACACAGACAACCATTCACACTCACACCTACAGTCAATTTAGAGTCACCAGTTAACCTAACCTGCATGTCTTTGGACTGTGGGGGAAACCGGAGTACCCGGAGGAAACCCACGCGGACACGGGGAGAACATGCAAACTCCGCACAGAAAGGCCCTCGCCGGCCACGGGGCTCAAACCCGAACCTTCTTGCTGTGAGGCGACAGCGCTAACCACTACACCACCGTGCCGCCCCCTCAAAAATATCATTAATCATAATATTAAATAAAATTGGGCTAATCACACTACCCTGCGGAATTCCACCTTCCACTGGGAACTCCTTTGAAACAGCTTCTCCAACTCTAACCTCAAGGTGCGTTGTGATAGGAAATTTAAAATATAGTTGTACATCTTCCCTTCGATGCCCATTTTCTTTAGTTTGATTAATAGTCCTTCTCTCCACATTGTGTCATAAGCTTTTTCAATATCCAGGAAAATTGCTACCATCACTTCTTTCATAGTCAATGTTTTCTCAATTTCATTTGTGAGTTTGACCAGTGCATCTGTAGTTGATCTTTGTTTTCTAAATCCCGTTTGATAGCTATGGAGTAAATTATTATATTCTAGATAGTAGTTTAGTCTAGTCACAACCATTTTCTCCATTAATTTGCCCAGGTGTGAGGTGAGGGCTATTGGTCTATAATTACCTGGATCACTTTTATCTTTACCAGGTTTATGAAACAGGAGGATTGTTGATCTTTTCCATGCCGTTGGTAATGTACCCTCCTTCCACACTTTGTTAAACAGCTTAAGGATTATTTCTAAAACTTCGTCAGGGAGTTGTCTAAACATGGCATAGCAGAGACCATCACTGCCAGGGGCAGAGTAGGCCGTATTATTTAAAGCCATTTTTAACTCTATCATGCTAAAATCAAGATCTATACTAGACATGTTTGATTCCCTCTTTGTAAGAAGGTCCTCATTCATACTCAAGATTTCCTCCTTTCTTTTCTTAAAGCAGTCTTCCAGGTGGTGACCTTTGTGAACATCTGCAAAAGTTTTAGCTAATATATTAGCCTTATCGACATCTGTAATAATGATTATCCCTGTCAGTTAAGACAGGAATATGAGGAGGTTCATATCTACCAGTCATCTTTTTAATCATCAGCCATACTTGGTTGAGTGAGGTTTCTCTGCCTATTGATGAGCAAAAGTTTCTCCAGGATTCTCTTTTCGCCTCTTTGATAGTTCTTCTAGCTAATGCTTTCTTGTTTTGATAGTCCAATAAGTTATCATAGGTTAAAGTATTACGTAATAGCTTAAAAGCTTTATTTCGGTCCTTAATCACTTTGGTACATTTATCATCCCACCAGGGGACATTCCTCGTGTTATTTTTGCCCTCACTCATTGGTATAGACTGCCTTGCTGTAAAATAGATAAAGGAGCTTATACTGTCATTCATGTCATTCACACTCTGTTCAGATCCTGGTATTCGTTCAGCCAAATCTGCAGACATGTTCTGGAATTCCTCCCAGTTAGCCTTCCTAAAAAGCCATTTATGATGTACATAATTAGGTTCAGTCCTGATTTCCACATCCACTTTACACCAGATAGGAAAATGATCACTGCCAATAGTAGTTGTTTGGTCAGTGTTCCATTGACATCTGTAAGCTAATCTTCTGTCAACTAGGGTTAGGTCAATACATGAAGTCTCATTCTTAAGGATATTGAGTCTAGTGCCAGAGCCAACATTTACACACACTAGCATTCTGTCATTGATGACTTCTTCAACCACCATACCATTTAGGTCTGTGTGCTTGCTACCCCACAAACTATTGTGGGCATTAAAGTCGCCACACCAGATCTCTGTGTGATTCCTCTTAGCAACACTATTTAAGAAATCAATTGTTAAGGCTTTACTGGTACATGGGTTATAATAGTTAATGATCGTATACATCTCCTTAGACCCATTAAATATTTCTGTAACAATACATTCATGTTCACTGCTTGTTTTAATGCATTTATAGGGAATCCCTTCTTTAATGAATGTTATACATCCACCATCTCTCTCATTACCCCTGTCACGTCTAATAGCACTGTAACCCTTAATGACAAATTGTAAGTGTGCTTTCAACCAGGTCTCCTGGATACAAATCACCTCAGGTTTATCTGTTAACTTTTGAATATATCTTTTAAGTTCCTGACCATTGGCTATTAAACTTTGTGCATTCCATTGTAAAATGAAAAACACCATAGTCCATTTAATTATCTTGAGTCTGGCCATATTTGAGAGTTAGCATTTTATGTATCTCATCCGCTTTAGCAGTAGACCCCAAAAAATCATTGGCAATTTCCACAATAGACTTAATCCTGTCACTTTCCCTGGATATTTCAGAGTTTTATTCATTACTGTACACAGGAATGCAATAAATTCATTTTTCTTCACTAACAGTGTGTCCTTTGTAATGTTAGTGTTGCATGCACACTTCTCTGGGGCTGGCATAGGCCTAGGACCAGGCCTAGTCATGTAATGACTTCCATCCAGTTGTACCTGCTCATTCAGGTTAGTAACTCTGTCATATTGGCTCCATGTAGGTCATTGCAGTGTAGTGGGAACACTAGAGACTCTTTTGTCATTCTGAACCGTCTTAAGGGCGTTCGCATAAGACATCTTACGCATGACTCTGCATTTCTGTACCTCCTTTGCCTCTTTCTGTTTTTCACAGCCACCATACGCAGCACTATGTGGGCCTCCACAGTTGCAACATTTTAACACTTCTGTCTCACACTTATATTCATGGTCCCCACCACATTTAGCGCATCTTAATTTCCCTCTGCACTGGCTTGCAACGTGTCCAAATCTTTGGCAATTAAAACACCTTAAAGGAGGAGGGATGTATTCGCGAACCGTGTAAGACATATAACCCATTTGAACTCGAGCTGGTAGGTCTTTAGTGAAACTTAACAAAATTGACATGCTGTCTGTTTTCTCTTTGCCTTTAGTCAGTCGTTTAGCATCATGTATTGCATACTGGGACAGATTCTCTTTGATCTCTTCAATAGAGACAGTCGTAGGAATTCCTGATATGACCCCTCTTGTTCTAGACGCTGTCCCTGGAATGTGCGAGGATATCTTAAGCTTATTAAGTGTGTTTTCTTTAGGATGTTGTTACGTTGTTCTTCTGAGCTAGCATAGATTAGCAGTCTACCATTCCCCAGGAATGTGGCATGATGAATCTTCCCTATTTCTTTCTGAATGGCATTAGTGATGTGAATGGGATGTAAATCTGGTCCACCTTTTGCTTCGAAGGCAACAATTACTTTCCATGTCGTAGTCTCTCTATCTTCATTAGACCGTCTTCTAACCACTCTTGACCTTTTGACCACTGAGGCCACCGATTCTCCACTGCTATCTCTGTCTGATAGCTTCCTCACCCGACTAGGTTCATCCCAAAACATATCGTCACCCAGATTATTATTTCTCAAATGCCCACCAGACTTCTCCGCCATGACCATTTACATTCACTGTACAGTTCTGGTAGGATATCAACGTCACTGCGTATTGCAGAGAGATTTTAATTCACCGCCGTCAGCAACCCGGTTCTTCTTCTTCTTCTGCCTCTCTGGAGAAGCCCTCTGCATTGGAGAAGTTCTTCTTCTTTGGGGTTTTAAGGCAGCCGGTATCCTAAAAAGTTACATTGCTGCCACCTAAAATTGTATTGCTGAACTAAAAGCGGAGCGCACTAAATTCTACCATATAGGCCAGTGTCCATTAAAAACTGGAAAAAAGGTCTTCTTCCCTTCCCACTTGACCCCATGTCCAACACACTTTTCAGAGAAACCTCTTCCAGACCAATCTCCATCAGCTGTCTGGCCAGTTCTTGCCTTTGGCAATCGTATTTCCCACAAGAGAGTAACACATGACGTACAGTCTCCATTTCCTGGCAGGAACAATTGGTGCATAATCCAGTCTGATGTTTTCCCAAAATAAATAAGGTACTGTTCAGAAATGTGTGTCCAATTCTCAATCTAGAAATAATAACATTCTCCTTCCGTTTGCGTCCTCCTCTTTTGTAAACCTGAACTGAGTCTGTTACTCTACTAGCAAGTGAAAAAAGGTGTCTGCCCTTCTGTTCTTGCTCCCAACGTGACTGCCAACTCAAAATTATCTCATGCCATACAATGTTTTTACCCTCTGACTTAGATAGGTGTATGTGGACATCAATTATGTCTTTTTTGGCTGCCTTCTTGGCCAACTTATCAGCCTTTTCATTTAATGAAATGCCCACATGTGCCGGGACCCATAAAAATGACACCTCCACGCCCCTCCTCTTGGCATCCCTAATTTCCATCAGGACTTCATAGATCAAATCTTGCTGGCTCTTTGACAACCCCTTACCAAGACTACTGATAGCTGACACACTATCACTACAAATCAGCACTCTCTTATTCTGGAGTTGTTCGGCCCACTGCACAGCCATCAGGATGTCATATAATTCTACTGTAAAAACACTTAAAAAGTCTGAGGTTCGCTTACAAGCATGAATATTAAAACCTTTGAACAATGAAAGCTGCACCTGTAACACCTGTCTTGGTCTTTTGATCCATCAGTGAATACTAAAATATGATCCCTATATCTTTCACCCACATGACAATGAAACTCATGTACTAAATCCACTTCAGGATTATCACACTTGATTCTAAGCAATCCTAGATCAGTCTCTGGAGCCTCCAATTGCCACAAAGGTATAGAAGGCCACACTACTCCTAAACTAAAAGACTTATCAAGGACCTTCAACTCCTGTGCTACAGCTTCCCCAGTCCACCCAAAGCTTAATAATCTTGCCCCCTCTCTCTCCCAGCTTGGCTGAATTACACTTTTTACTGGGTGGTCAGGTCTCTGACCCATCAAATTCACCCAATAGTTTGCTTGAAGCTGCTTCCTTCTCAACTCAAATGGCATTTCACAGGTTTTATATTAAACTATAAAAGTTATAGTTAGTTACAGTCCTGTCTCCACTTGCAAGGAACAGACTGGGGATGATCGCACCGCTCCTGTACAAATCCTTAAAGCCTTAGCTTGGATAACATCCAATCCAGCTAACACTGATTTGGCTGCAGACTCATAGACTATGCATCCATACTCAATCCTTGCCCTGATTAAGTAACTATAAATTTGCTTCAGAGAGGCTACATCAGTCCCCCATTCCAGTCCAGAAAGACATCTCATTAAGTTGAGGACCTTTTTACTTTTATCTATGACTTTTGATATATGTTCCCTCCATGTCAGCCTTTCATCAAAGATAACACCAAGGAATTTAAAACTTTTCTGCCTTTCTAGGGGACTTCCACACTGAAAAAAATGATTTTTTGACCTTGTAAATACAATTAGGACAATTAAAGTAATTTTTACAGAAATATATCAATTCTGAGAGTTACTTAAACATGTCATGTATAATTCAGCGTAGTGCTTGGAGTTTCAGTGTAATTGTGTGTCCTCATATTCATGTGTAAATGTAACTGTAATAACTCTAGTAAAAAATACTTGACAATCATGACAATTAAGCTACTACAGCTACTACTTACTAAATTCAAGTAAAATGTTGCCTGTAGAACGTCGTGGTGTGACGTCAGAGTTTGGACATTCCTCAACAGGATGTCTGGCTGGCAGCCAGGTGAACTTGAGATGAGGTGGTGGTCGGAGACGAAACTCCTCGTAGGCTACATATCCTACTATCCCGTACGTTGATGGTCATCGGTCCCTTCCCTTCCTGAGACGCTAACCCTAGTGTGGACATTCACCACGGTTAAGGTAAGAATGTAAAAACGAATTCAGTTATCTTTGCAACTTTATCTAAACCAGCGTCATTGAACACGTTTTGGGCTATTGAAATATCGCAGCATGTTGGATATGATGGTATGTTTTTTCGTGCTATCGTGTTGCATTGAAAGTAGGGCAGTATTACTAATTACGACATGCTTGTGACTGAAGTCATTTTAATATTAACGGAAGCACAGTTTTTTACTGCTAGTGGTAAGCTGTAGCTGAAAGCTAGCGGAGTTGCTAGCAATCCACGTGGTGCTAGTTATCTAGCTTTAGAGGACTAACATAGCCTTTTCTGAAATGGCAACCATATCGCAAGGCTTACATTTGGTGGTCGAAGTCATTTCAACTGTAAATCAACTCAAAACATGCACTGTTAATTTATTTAAGTCCGAGGTTTACGGGAAAGTATATTTCTTGCACCAAGAAGTCAGCTTAATCATGTTAGCATGATGCAACTTGTTCAAGTGGACTAGTCTAGCTACAATATCTACTCCATGTCAACTACGCTGAAGCGACAGAGCACAGATCTGTTTTTGATGACTATGATTAAACCTATTAATTAGTTTTGTATCAATGGCAGATGCTGGTCGATGAGTTGATATGTAGTAAGGGTAGAAGGAGATGTAGAATTATTTGTGCCCTTAACACGGTGCTTTACAAACCGGTTTTTGAATTGTTAAACAATTATGATCAAAATAAGATGGCGCTAGGCTCGCGTGGTTGGGTTGTGAACGTCATAGGCTCGGGATAATTACTTAAGGTTATTAAAATGTAAAAATGTAAATGAGAAAATCTCTGGCATCGTGGCTTAAGGGCCAACAATGTACAAATGTGTCTTTGCAAACACCCTAGATAGTGATTTAGTAAGTCCATGCCAAGTTTTACATTTAATATGCTTTACATGATGACTGAATTAAAAACACGCAATATGAAGGTTGAATAAATATCACAATTATCCATAAATTAATACTTCATATGACAAACTTTACTGTAATACTTTATGATTGTGATTTATGATCAATTGTCAGTTGAATGAACTGTGTAAGAAATTGTAATGAAGTGGACTTGATGATCATGAAATGAAACACTTTACATATTGCCTAATTTTGTATTTGTCATCTAAGACACATTTTCATTTTGACATTTTTACCTTCATGAGGCACCCAATTAAAGGTAAGTTCAGCTCACAATCACAACTGCATATTGTGTGTGTGTGTGCGTGTGCATCGGAAATATAATTTTATAAATTGCTTTTGTTTTGTTTTTTGCCCTAGGTGTCCCACCATGAGGTGGCTGTGCAAAAGTTGTAGCTTTACCTCAAATAAAAGGGTTGATCTTTTCAAGCACTGCAGACTCAAACATGGACACAGTGGCCATACTCAATCCATACCATGCCTATATACAAATTGCCCTTGCTCATTTAAGACCTTTAATGCTCTCAAGATCCATCTTTCCCGTCATCATGTGGAATCAGTTGCACCAAAGGTGGTCGTTTCATTCAGTTGTCAGCGCTGCAGTTTAGCGTCCTTCTCTTCAGAGAAACAGTATTTTGAACATTTACACAGTCATTTGAAGAGGTTTGAAGTTGTTCAATGTGTATTTAAAAATTGTAGCTTCAGTACAAACATTTATTCAACCTTTTGTACTCATAAGCACAGGAAACATGGTCAGCACTCGCATGAAGATTTTAAGCCTGAGGTCTTGAAGACTCATTCAGATAGTCCTATTGTCCAGCATGATCTAGTGATTTCTTCTGAAGAGAATACTGAGGTTTTTGTAGAGCCATGTGAGGATCTGTCTGAAATTATCAAGGATAGACTTGGACTACTCTTTCTTAAGATGGAGAGTTGTTACAATGTGCCAAACAAGTGCATTGATGAAATTGTCGATGAGTTGCAGTTTATTTCCTGCTCCTCATCTGGACCAGTTTTGAGACATGTTGTCGAGTCCACCTTCCAGAAACACAAATGTGACTTGGATTCAGTTCTGTTAAGCGATTTGGTGAGCAACCTATGTGAGTTACACCCTATTAGCTCAGCTTTAGGGAAAGATGGTCCATTTACTACATCATATAGGAGGAGGGAATATATGAAGTCACACTTTTCAGTTGTGGAACCAAAAGAGTACATTCTGAACAAGAAGGAAAATAAGACGTTCCAGTATGTTCCTATACTGCAGTCCTTGACACAGGTACTTAAAAATTGTCAAGAAAAGTGCCTAGTTGCTTCAAGGAACTCAGACTGTGCAGCAAAATATCAGTCCTTTCAAGATGGGTCTCATTTTCAGAAAAGTGAGTTTTTCTCTGCAGATGAGGATAGATTAAGTCTTATCCTGTATATTGATGACTTTGAGATCTGCAACCCCCTTGGGACATCCCGCAAGATACACAAAGTTACTGCTGTGTATTGGGTGATTGGGAACATCCCAGTACATGCAAGATCGACATTGACGAGTATATACTTAGCCATTCTCTGTAAGGCCAGTGACGCCAAACAGTTTGGATTCCAGACAGTGCTAGAGCCACTATTGCGGGATCTTCAGAGCTTGGAGAAAGATGGTCTTTATATTCCGAGTTTTGGGAAAGTAATCAAAGGCTCTGTGGTGAGCGTAGTGGCTGACAATTTGGGTGCTCATATGGTGGCAGGATTTGTTGAAAGTTTCACAGGACCACATGTCTGTCGATTCTGTCTGGGAGAGCGCTCTATGTTTCAGACAACCGAGGTGAGGTCAGGAGTTTTTCAGCGAAGAAGGCAAGAGCAGCACACCATGCATGTTCAGACAGCTTTATCAAGTCCTTCTCTCAATCCATGCTATGGGGTGAAAAATCAGTGTGCACTATCAGAAAAACTGTGTTATTTTGATGTGACATCTGGTTACCCTCCTGATGTTTTACATGACCTTCTTGAGGGTGTTGTTCCCCTAGAGCTGTCATTGTCACTGAATGTGTTCATCAAGAAGAAGTATTTCTCTTTGGTGGAACTCAATAACTTGATTGGTCAGTTCCCTTACAAGTGGACTGACCGAACAAATCGCCCACATTTGGTCCCGGCTAATTTTGCTGCAAAAAGATCAGTTGGAGGGAATGCGCATGAAAATTGGTGCCTGCTGCGTCTTTTGCCTTTTGTGATAGGGTTGAGAGTACCTGAGAGTGATCCAGTATGGCAAGTGCTAATGGTTTTGAAGGACATAGTGGAGTTAGTGATGTCCCCAGTTCATACAGAGGAAAGCATCTGTTACTTGGACAGTAAGATCTCCGAACACCGACAAAGATTTCTTGATGTATTTCCCCAAGAGAAACTTCTTCCCAAGCACCACTTCATTGAGCATTATCCTGAGCTCATAAGGGAATTTGGTCCATTGTCTGCCCTGTGGACAATGCGCTTCGAGGCGAAGCACAGCTTCTTCAAAAAAATTGTCAGACAGACAGGCTGTTTCAGGAACATACTGTTGTCCCTTGCCAAAAAACATCAACTCATGGTTGCACTGTGTCTCCATGAGAACAGTGTACTCAAAAAATCTGTGTCTGTTACCAGAACATCACAAGTGTCATTAGATGTACTAAATGAGGCCATTAAAGAGTTGGTGCTGTGCAAGTATCCAAACGTCACAATGGTCCATGTCTCAAACAAGGTGACCTTCTCAGGTACAAGCTATGCACCAGGAATGTTGCTGTGTCATGGTTCAACTGCAGGTTTACCTGACTTTGCTGAAGTTTCTCAGATCATCCTGGTGTTGGATAGCATAGTCTTTGTTGTCAAGCTGCTAAATGCATGGTACAATGAGCACCTCAGGAGCTATGAGCTAGATTACACGCGTAACTTTCGAGTAATTGAGCCTAAAGAGCTACTTGATTTCTATCCCCTGGCTATGTACACAATCGCAGGACGACAAGTTGTTACTTTAAAACACCACATCACCATTCCCTTTTAGATGCAAGGGAAGATGATCAAAAACGTACATGTTTGTCAGAATGAACTAAAAAAAAAAAAATTTTTTTTTTTTTTTGCAGTGTTTTCCTGCCTGCTCAGATGTCCACCCCTGCAAAGCTAAGGGTCATCTTTGATGATCATACAGTCCACAAATTGGTTCTTCCATCAGGTATCCCCGGTACTCTACAGGATCTCAAGCTAGTCATCCAGAGCACATTCTGCACACCAGATGGCTTTACTCTAATGTATCAAGATGAAGAATTTGGGGGGCAGTTCTTCACATTGACCTCTATAGAAGATGTTCAAGACAAGGGTACCCTGAAAGTTGTTCAAGTTGAACCAGTCATTTTAGATCTCAGTGCAGTGGAAGAAAAGGATGATAACGTAACAGAATCAGACAGCATGTCATCCATATCTTTAGCATCTCAGGATACTGTTTTGTTTTCCTCATCTGATGAAAGTCCATCACACCGTTCCCAACCATGGCCAAGAAAGTTTGAAATTCCACTATTCTCCTTTGGGATTCGGCTCCTCCTGGAGGCAGGAAACCAAGCTTACCATTCTGAAGGCACCCTGCTAAACAACCCAAAAGTGACAAGCGGTGTCCTGGAAGAATTGGCTGAAAAAATATTTGAGTACACAGCATACCCTACGGGAATTCAAGTTCTGAATGTAGTCGAGGCCTTAATTGAGAAGTACCCATGCCTCAAAGAGCCAGGCTCGTTCAATGGAATGTACGGATGGCAACAAAGGATAAAGTACAAGATGGGAAATTACAGGGCAAAAGTAAGAGGGCTCAAAATAGCCTGTCCAGAGTTAGAAGTGAACAAAAAGACGACTTCTAGTCCCAAAGGAATCAGAAGACCCAAAAAGGCGGAAGTAAATTATTTGCCACCATTGCCACTAGGACAGACAAAAGAAACCATGGATGAAGAGAGAGTAGATCTACTTACAGAAGTAAAAAAGACCAACAACGACAAGATTATCAGTGAAAAAATGGAGAAGACCTTTCCATATCGACGACTGGAAGTTGTCAGTCAGATGCCTGCTGTCCCAGATGTCATGGAGAGATGGCCTGCCCTTTTCTCTCAATCTCAGGTAATCATGTTTGTGCCACAATTTATTGGCAGTGAGTAGGTACTTAGATAACTTAATTCATTTCGAAGGTCTTCAATCCATTCATGTAGCTTTTAAATGTATACACAAGTATATGAAAGCCTATAAAAATGTCTACATATGTACATTTCATTCAAGCTAAAACATTTCAATGTGTGTGCCTGGGTGTTGTGTGCGTATGTCTTGATTTGTTTGTAGGTGAAAGAGGAGTTCAAGAGGATCACAACCATTCAACTGGACCGAACCTTTTTGTCGAAGATGGATTTATACACTCCAAAACTCCTGACCGTTTTCAAGACAAAGGGTGGGACTGCAGGCACAAAAATAAAAAGCGTGTTGGAGTCTCTCAGTCAGGTAAAAACATAAATGAACACTTAATTTTTCGTTAATACAGAGTCTACTTGCCTTCTCCAACATTTTGTAAGGATCTACACTAGGCCAAAAGTTTGGACAAACCTTCTCATTCAATGCATTCTCTTTATTTTCATGGCTATTTACATTGTAGACTTTCACGGAGGGCCTCAAAACAGTATGAACACGGAATTATGTGCTTCACAAAAAATATAAATTCTAGCAGTTGTCCAACACCGATGTGTTGCTCACATCACTGAATGTTTTCTTTTTTTTTTTCATTTTTTTGTCATACACACTTTTGATGTCCTCTACGAGAATCAACAATGAGTAGCCATGTGTGTGCTTGTAGCTTGATCATCAATGTTCCTGAAAACACTGAGTTACCAGGAAACAGATTGATGGCATACAGTGTGCATGTAGACTGGTGGCTGAAGATAACCACACTCCAGTAGGGTATGAGTGTAATCGACATAGTACACCCTAGTTTTCTTGCACTCTACTCTTGTTCAAGGGTACTTAATCCATGGATGGAGGTGTAGGGAGAGTAAAGGGTGGGATTCAAACCTGCAGCCCTCTGATCTTAAGACCAACTCCCTAACCATTAGGCCATGGCTGCACCTTTTGTTTTACCATAAGGGAAGCCCTGGCAATATGTTAGTTAAATGGATCTCAACTGAACTCTTGATATCTTGGTGAAAGCATGTAAAGGGATATGCCACCCCCAGGTCAAATTGACTGTCTACCTGCCATCCCAACACTTGAAACGTGGGTGGAGGCATTTTGCAGGTGACCCAACCATTGTTTGAATCCATCAGCACTGACAATAGCTTAGTTAGGTGTAGTAGCCATCAAAAGATTTCACCCAAAGTCAGTGAATTTCCTTTATATTTGTCCAATAACTTTAAGTGTCCTGTACATTCTCACAGAGTGCAAATTACAGTGCAAATCAACACTTGGGGCTTAACTT
This sequence comes from Neoarius graeffei, assembly GCF_027579695.1. Taxonomy (NCBI): domain Eukaryota; kingdom Metazoa; phylum Chordata; class Actinopteri; order Siluriformes; family Ariidae; genus Neoarius; species Neoarius graeffei. The sequence continues at coordinate 22,104,670 of NC_083570.1, forward strand.
GGTCATTTTAGTTTGGGGACTATTTTCTGCTGCAGGGGAAACGGTCGAAGCACAGACAGACCACCGCTGCGGAGCGCAAACACTACAGAACCTGTCTGTGCTTCAGGGTTTTTCCGCACTGGAAAATGGTCCACAAACCAAAATGCCCAAGTCAAGACCTCTGTGTTGATTTGAGCTTTGTGTGACTGTACTGCACATGGAAAGTTTGAAACAAAATAGAGTAAATTATTCACTATGGCCAAAATCTTTTGGTGGAGACACAAGATGGCAGCTACGATGCGAAACTAAGCTACAGGGCCTTTCTCGAACTGCAGTGTGCGCGCCTGCAGGTGTGTCAGCCTTGGTAGTCGTGCACTTGCGTGGCGTAGCTGAAGTACTCTCTAGCACGCCAGACGTTTGTACAATGGAACTAACCTGCAAGTGTGTGGACGTGTGCACCCTAACAACGATTCACCCTTGAAATCAAGAGCGTGGCACTTGAAAGCAGTCTTCACTTCGGAACAGTACTTGGCGAGTCGCGATGACGTGTAAGTGGGCGTTACTCGCACTAGCAGGGGCATCACACTTGAGTTCGGGAAACGCTGACCGTCAGTGCTGATGGATTCCGACCATGACTTGGTCACCTGAAAAACATTTCCACTCACTTATCCAAGTCTCAAGACTGGGGAGACACTCGTCTCCCCTACTGTTGGGCAGACGCTGAAGTGAAAAATCCCAAGACGGCAGACTAAATCTGTTCTTTCTGGCTGAGGATTTGATCACTTTTGCTTTTTTTGCATGTGCTTGCAGCCAAACACTGTGGAGCATGATTGGTGTATGTCAGAGAACATCAAGATTACATTACATTTGGCAGACGCTTTTTAAACCCAAAGCGACTTACAATCAAGGACATACAATAGCACACAATGCAGTAAGGATGCAGAGAATACAAACCAAGATTGACTTATCACCATTTGCACCCTGTGCTCTTAAGATGCTTTTGCTGGTAGCATAACCTTCTCCATCCAGTGTTCGAGCTCTGGCATATGTGAATTGCACCCCAATGTGTTGGGCTGCAACGTGTGTCGAAGTTGGGCCGTAATACATTCCAAATGGAGTCCGTTCCTGACCATTTGAGCAGAAACATGCACTTAAAGGAACAGTCCACCCTTTTTTCGATTTTCACTTATTTGAAGTATTTCCAAATATTACACATGAATGTGCATATTTTCTTTTCAGTGTGTTCAGTACTTAGATGCAGTGCTTAAAAATTTATAGCAAAGCTTAGCATAACCACTGGAAATAAATAGAACCATTGTAATGGGTCTATATACTTCCAATAATTATGTTAAGCTATGCTAATAGCAGGCATTCTGGCCTGTCTCCTGGTGTCTCTTCCATGTTCTGTACACTTCAGAGTCCAGAGACACGGCAAATGTTCTTGCCACAGCTCGCACTGAAGTTTCCATCTTGCACAACTGGCACTATCTCCAGCGAGTGATGGTCACCGCTTTATGGTTCATCAAGGCATGAGACGCTGACAAATGCAAATGAGTGCAAATGTAACTAAAACATCAGCCAGAAAGAAGCAGAATAGAGAAATGGTCTGTGGAGGCAACAGACAGAATTACTCATTTTTAAGGGGTGTCTTGGGAAAGAGAAAAACAGTCTTTTCCGCCTGTTTTACTTTTCAATTTGCCCAACAGTAGGTGAAATTGATACACCATCAGTGTTGCTTTCCAATTGGACAGGCTGATTTCACAGTATAATTGGCTTGACTGTAATTGTGGTGTTTTTTAATTTTCTTAGTTTAGTTATTCATGCTTATTTTTATACAGAAGCAGATTGATAGCCATGATGCGGTCATCCGTTGTCTGATCCCTTTCCTGGGAGAATCGACAGAGGAACTCATTAAAGACTACCAGGTATGTGTCTGTGCGTGTGCATGCGTGTCCCACCCGTTTTACAGGTTTTTTTTTTTTTTTTTTTACCCGTTTTAAGATTGCAGTTAAAGTTTTGGGATATGGGAGTTGTGCAGTTTTTGACCACTATGGTTCTTCTTTTTCTTGTGTTTAGCAGGATGTGTCCAAGGACGTCATCGAACAAGACCTCAAAGACAATGTGATCAAGATCCTTGTGCTGGGCAGTGCTGCAGAGGGTGCCCCCCCAACTGATGTCATCATTGTGATTGATGGTACAGAGGTATTAGGTGGTTGTAAAACACTTGCCAACGCTTGCATGCTGCTCATGGGCTTTGTGTACTCACTGAATCTCAGTTATCCTCCAAAATTGAAATACACATTTGAAGTGTTTCAAAAGTTGCTTTTGGAGTTAGATGATTTGAAGGTCTCCCCTAAAGTGGATTCTCTGAGGAGGAAACTGCTACATTAAAAGGGAAATGTGACTAGAGCTCAAGCAGAAGGTGCAATTGACTTTACTGTGAAGTTTTTCATAACTGTTCATAAAAGGCTTTGAGTGATGCTTCTTGTTCGCTTGAGTGTTTTTGTAATGACGTCAATAATGTACAAATGGGCCTGTACAGATTTTTTTTTTTTTAAGAATTTGCAATCTTTCTTGATTTTTGAATTTTATTGCAGTGTACTATTGGTCCACTTGGTAAGTTCCCTCTCAGCCTTCACATCATTTATAGGACCCAGAACACTCACCAAAGCTTGCATTCTTCTCATGGGCTTTGTCTACTGACTAAATCTCAATCGGGAGCATAACAGATTTAACGTGTTTTCAAAAGTTCCTTTTGACATTTAGGTGACTTATTTGAAAATTATCCCCAAAAGTGGGTTTCTTTGTGGGAAAACAAACTGTTAATGTTAAAGGGGAATATGCCATTGTATGTTGCAGATGCGAATGACTTCGCTTTGGTGTCTGTTCATCTTTGAGTTGTCAACTGAAGTCTTTGAGAGTTATACGTCTTGCTAGATTTGTTCAGACTTGAATAATGTATAGATGGGCACGTACAGCTTTTTGCCTTTTTCTTTTTGAAGATCGCTGTTCTTTCTTGGAAGATTTAGAATATTTTACTATAGTATAGGGCAATTAAGTGGGTCATGTGTGGAGTACCCAAGGCTAACTCGTCTCTCTCTGCTTAACACACACACAGTTTGTTTTGCATATGTTGGCCCAAGAATATTTATGTATATTCTTGATTTTTATATATATTTTTTTTATATTGTAATGTACAAAATGCCCTTTGTTTTATGTTGTGGAAAAATAAAAAACATATCTTGACATTGTGTTTCTTCCCTTTTTGGAGAGATTTATGAAGCTGTGCCTATTACAATTTACTTGGAGTTTTTATGTGAAAAACGTGTACTAGGTTTTTACCAGTAATTCTAAATTTAAATATAACTAAGTAAAAAATACTTGCTTCCAGAGTTTAATAATACTTTGGTGTTGCTAATAAAATCTATAAGGATTTGCAAGTAAATTTTACTTTAAAATATGCCTTTGAAATTTACTTAGTATTTCTGAGTGTAAAACGTGTACTAAGTTTTTTTAAGTAAACTCCACTCCCCATTTTTTTCAGTGCATACAAATACAATCGCAAACACTCATCAATTTTCTTTTTTGTTAAAAACACCACTTTAGTCTTTTCCACTGAAAATCTAAACCCCCATTTCCTACCCCAGTCCTCCACTGTACTGAGAGATTCCTGGACCTTCTTCAAAGCATACTTTACATTTTTCCCCCTCTTCCACAGACTACCATCATCTGCAAACAGTGACTTTCCAATTCCTGGATGAACATTATTAAAGACATCATTAATCATAATATTGAACAAAAGTGGGCTTATCACACTTCCTTGAGGAGTTCCATTTTCAACCAAGCATTTTCTTGATACATCATTCCCTATCTTAACCTGAATGCTTCTGTTATTCAAAAAAATCTAACACCCAGTTAAACATGTTCCCATCAGTCCCAAGTAAGTGCATTTTAATTAAAAGGCCATCAACCCACAGCATATCATACGCCTTCTCCACATCCAAGAAGACTGCCACCACAGTTTCCTTATTTAACTGTGCCTTCCTTATATCATCTTCTAGACAAATTATGGAATCAGTGGTACTTCTTCCCTTTCTAAAACCACTGACAACTAGCCAAAAGCCCCTTTTCCTCAATGAAGTGCATTAGCCTACAATTTACCATCCTTTCCATCAATTTTCCAAACTGAGAGGTTAATGCTATTGGTCTATAGTTTGCTGGATTGCTAGCATCTTTTCCTGGCTTCTTAATTGGTATAATAATGGCCTCCTTCCACCCTGTAGGAATTTTGCCTTCCTCCCAAACTTTATTATATAAATTCAACACTTTCTGAATACTTGTATCACTCATGTGTGATAACATTCTATAGCAAATGCCGTCTTTACCAGGGGCTGAGTTTCTGCACTGCTCCAAAGCATTTCTCAGTTCTCTAATAGTAAAAGGAACGTTATATTTATCCTCCAGCTTTCCCTTCTTTTGAATAGCATCAGCATACAAACTCCTTGTTTCCTCTCTACTTCTTCTTTCTTCATCTGTCAGGTTCCTAGAACTATGTACTATGCTCAATGTGTTCACCATCATTTCTGCTTTTTCCATGTTAGTGACAGCCAACTGATCACCATCTGACAAGATCAGGTAACTCCACTCTCTCCTATTACCCTCCATTCTCCTAATCATTCCCCACACATCATTAATGTCAACATCACTCCCAAAGGTGCTACAATACTCCCTTCAGTATGCTCTTTTCCTCTGTCTTATCACCCTCCTCACCACTGCATGAGCCTGCTTATAAGCAATTAAATGTTAAAAGTTATGCGTCCTTTTTAGCTGTCTAAAGGCTCTGTTTCTTGCCCTCACAGCCTCATCACATTCAACACTCCACCAAGGGACTGCTCTTCTACCCAATCTTCCTGAGCTTTTAGGAATGGTGGCTGCTGCAGCCATAGTAATACTCTGGCGCAGTTCCATTTCATGGCTTTCAACATCTCCTGTCTCCTGGACTGAGCTTATGTTCAAGTCAGCAGTTGCCATATTGAGGTATTTCACCTGACGTCACAGGGTCATGTGACGCCCCGGTGTCCGCCATTTTGAACGTCAAGCTACATACTAACGCTGCAGACAGAGAGGGAGAACCAGCTTGAAAAAAAAACGTGTTACAGACACCTAGAATAGATTAATTTGTCAGTAAGCACTCTATAAATAACCATGGTGTTTGCTTGTTGTACTGTGGGCTGCCACAACAGACAGGGACAGCGTGCAGGACACTCCTTTTACCGGTTTCTAGTGATGGGAATTTCGGCTCTTTTTCGGGAGCCGGCTCTTTCGGCTCTTCTTACTATAAGGAGCTGGCTCTTTCGGCTCCCAAACGGCTCCTGAGATTTTATTTTTGATTTAATTGCTGCAATTAACTAGTTAATTAATTACATTATTATTTATATTTTATCAATAGGATGTTTTCCATTTTATTTTTTAGTTTTTGTAGCCATTGTAAAGCTTTGTAAAGTATAGCAGTGTAACAATGTTCTAGCTATAGAAATAAAACTTACTTACCAATTAATAAATTATTTTCTCACAAACATAATGCAAAACTGTGTTATATTACCAATATAAAATACACAGCTGATTTTCCCCTCCTCAGGTGCCTCACAGACTCCTCTCCCCTGCGCTCCACAGCTTTAAGCATTACACCAATTTTCATATTTTCGCAGCTGTGAATGACATCAACCCCCCCAACCAAAAAAAGTAGGCGTACACCATGCTACTTTTTTTCCTTTGAATGGTAATAGACAACACAAAGATGCAATCGGACAGCAACTTTTTTTGTGAAAGTCTCTCTCTCTCTCTCTCTCTCTGAGGCACCTAAGGACAAAAAACTAATTTGGCTCCCACCGAAGAGCCGGCTCCCGTCGTTCACTTCAAAGAGCCGGCTCTTTGAACCGGATCGTTCGCGACCGACACATCACTACTGGTTTCCTACTGACCCAGACAAGAGGGCCAAATGGATTGCAGCTGTGAAGAGACAGGATTGGGAGCCAACAGAGTACTCCAGATTTTGCAGTGATCATTTCATTTCAGGTTAGTTTATCAGTTAACGCAATTTTGATAAAATATATAGCAAAAAGTAAATGGGTCAGTGTTTGTTAACCCATCTGAGCAGTGAAACAAGGCAGTGTTAATTTGTCTAGGGTTGCATGTAGCAGACATCAGACATAAAACGCAATAACAGAGGCTAGAAAGAAACGGGACACAGAAATAAATAAACAGGGCTCCATACCAAGGCTGGGTACAGTGTTTGTGATAAAAGACAGATCCAATTTAACACGAATCACAGCTTACTTTCTTGTTAAAATGTGCAAAGGTCTCCACCATCTCATACCGCCTTGCACTGAAGGACTTAAGCGTGCCGTCCAAAATGGCTGCGTCATGTGACTTGGTCACGTGGGTGAAATACCTCAATACTCCTCCCAGTCTGCTTTTCCAAAAATCCACCTCCTTTGGCCAACGTCTGAGCTCAGCCTTACATCAATGCCTACTTTACATAACACTGGATAGTGATCACTACCAATAGACCCCTTTCACATGACGTCACCGCGCCGCGAGATTTTGTTAGGCGCCATATTGGAAGACCAAGTACATGCACTCACAATATAAAACAAAGTACGAGCGAGAGTAAAGTGACACAATGGATGATAATTCTGGTTATGTGAGTACATTACCAGCTGCAGAAAGGGCACAGTATGTGGAGAAACTGGCTGTGATTGATGGGTTTGACCCATATGATAAGACTCGCGGCAAGGGAGAATGGAAACATAAGGAGGACCTGACACCAATTCTGCCATCTGTTTGCTACCCAGACATTGTAAACTATTTGTTGTTTACACCCAGTGCCTACACTCGGTGTTCAAACTATGCCGATATTTTCGGGGGGCCTCTTTTTTTCCATTGGGGGTGTGTGTGCTTGCGCTTGTCTCGGAGCGCGGATCTCCAAACACATGAGAAGCCTATCTTACGCACATATCACACGGACTCCACACCTCCACACACACATCGCATCTGAAGTCATAACTCATCAGGGGAAATCGTGTCCGCATTGGCATGTTCAAAAAACAACCTCGCGTCAACAATGATACCACACGCAAGGAAAAAAAAAAACAGTCAGGCTACTCAACAACCAACCTGGCAGCAGCGAGCAAGCCCCAAACCATCCTAAATTATTATTATTATTATTATTATTATTATTATTATTATTAAATTGTAGAAGTCTGGGAGGCTTGCTCCTCATACAGTTATCAACTTGGGGCCACTTTAGCATGTTTTAAATCTGAATTTCTTGCGTTTGCTTACCTCAAAGTGTCCGCAGATCATGCACAGACTTATCCATTATATCCACAGTTTTTTGCCAAGTCTCACACAGGTTTCTTTCAAGTCTATACTGTTGGGCCAATAAATCATAAATAAAACAGCTCAGATTTGTTTGTTTAAGTCGTTTGCCACTCCACTTTATTCTCGTGGCTTCACATACCGCTGCTGTTATTATCCCCCTCTCATGAGTTTGTTGGTCTTCCAAAATGGCGCAGGGTCTGTTTACTTCCGGTTTCAGGTGACGTCAGTGAAAGGGGTCTATAGTGCTGTCTCTATTCACTTCCCATTCGCACTTTGGGGCCAGCCTATTCGACAAAAAAGTTAGGTCTAGTACTGACTCTTTACCTGTCCTAACATCAATCCTAGTCCCACTACCATCATTTAAGCAGACTAAATTTCTGTCATTCATCACTTCTTCAATTACTTGACCATTGCTATCTGTTTTATCCCCTCCCCACAGTGTGTTATGAGCGTTAAAATCTCCAGTCCATATAACATTATCCCTATCTTGCCCTTCTACAGTCTCTAGAGTAACCAATTCAAAATGCTTACAAGGGTTGTAGTAGTTTATAACCACTACACTTCTAGTAGCTGTCCATACTTCAACTACCACATATTCTTGCTCTCCGCCTATGCCCAGCACCCTATATGGAATCCCCTGTCTTATAAAGGTAGCACAGCCCCCTCCATTTCCCCCCTCTCTATCTCTTCTAATGACTATATAGTCAAACAAAACAAAATCAAATTTGGGATTAAGCCATGTTTCTTGAATACATATAACCTCTGGTTTTACATCCATGCCATCTATTACCTGTTTAAACTCCTGTCCATTCGCTAACAAACTCCTTGCATTCCACTGAAAAAGGAACATAAGAGATCATCCTGCCCCTCCTTCCTGACTCAGTTGTGCCACACTAAGGCCATCCCTGACCTCCTCCCACTTTAAACCCAACATCCCCAAATGCTGAATCGCTGCCTTTGTGATAATTTGAATTCTCTCAGTTTTTGACCTAACCTCAGAGGTAGCATTAATCACTCCTGCAATAAAAATGACCAGATCTCTCTTCTCTCTCTCCTTGACTTCCTTTTCCTTAGCTGAGTCTTGCCTCTCCACCTGGTGGTCCTTCACTGTAACTGCATCCCCCCTATGTCTCCCCATACTCCTGGACTGATCCACTCTTTTAACTGCTTCTGCATATGAGATTTTTCCCTTCAGTTTCACATTATGTATCTCTGTCTCTCTCCTCATAACCTCACAGCCCCAATACACAGCACTGTGTGACCCTCCACAGTTACAGCATTTAGGTCTCATGTCCTCACCACAATCTTCATACGCATGAGCTCCACCACATTTAACACAAGTCTGTTACCGTTTTGCAAACTTTGGCTGCATGACCAAACTTTTGACATTTAAAACATCTCATTGGTTTATGGATGAACTCCCTCACTCTATATCTCATGAATCCATAGTAAAGCTCTCTAGGCATCTCTTTTGTGTTAAACTCAATCAAAACTGACTCCGTTGCCTTCTTCTCAACACCCCTTGTCAACCGTTTTGCACTTTGAACAGTGTCACATTTCTCTCATAGATTTTTAACAAGCTCGCTCATCTATGTGGTCAAAGGAATGCCATAGATCACACCCTTACTACCAGAAGTACCAACCCTCACAACTCGTACTACCTTCTCCTTCCCAATGATCTGCAATTTTCCTGCTCTCTCTGCCTGCTCTTCAGACGCACAAACAATTAATAAATTGCTATCATTTAACACACCAGCATATCTCACATCACCAACCTGCTTCTTGATAATATTCGTCAGCTTTATTGGATCCATGTTTTTCACTCCATCCCCTTCAAACCTCACGACAACTCTAAAATTGTCATCCCTGTCTCTAACTTCCCTCGGCCATACCGCCTTAAGCTTTTTCCTTAACTGCCAGCTACCATCATCCTCTTCTGAACCATCCATACTCCGACTCTCATCTTCCTGACTCCCCATGACTGAGAGCCAGCCCTCCCACTCTGCATTCAACTGAGGGACCAAAAAAAAAAAATTCGTTTACTTTTCAAAAGAACTTTAAATCGTTCAATCCTCGTAATAAACCGAGCGCCTCTCTCCATGTTTCCTCCCAACCTTCTTCTGGATTTCTGGCAGTTTGGACGCTTTACATCGTAATACTGCCACCTGCCATTCTCATTGGAGAAGTTCTTCTTCTTCTTTTTGAATGGCGGTTGACAACGACTTCGGTGTATTACCGCCACCGCTGGACTGGAGTGTGGAACAGTAGTTGCCTCTTCTAAAAAATTAAATGCGTCTTATTAGACCTGTCTCTTTCAAAAAAGTAAACAAAAAAAAAAAAATCTTCCCATTACTTCTTTGTAAAATATTTTTTAGTCTGAATGTTGTATCATTGGCCTCTACATGTTCAATAAAAACCTGTCTCTCTTGCTGGTATTTCCTACAGTGAATCAGGACATGCTCTACAGTTTCTGGGCTTCCCATGCAGAATTTGCAGTTACCATCAGTGTGCCTGTTCATTTTAGCGAGAGTGCTATTCAGCTTTGTGTGCCCCATTCTCAGTCTGGCCAACACCACTTCTTCTTGCCTTGCACCCCCATCACCGACAATTTTCGAGACTTGAGGCTGAATGTTAAAAAGATGCCTCACATTGGGCCCACTCTCCCAGAGCTGCTGCCATTTACTGTTAATTTTGGTTTTAATTATGCTCTTTACTTCTGCCTTGCAATACTTTATGTGCATATCTATATTCTCTTTTCTTGCTGCTCTTTTGGCATATTTATCTGCCATCTCATTCCCCTCAACCCCTATGTGAGCAGGAACCCATAAAAAAGAACACTTAAAACCCGCCTTTAGTAATGCACTTGCCAGCTGAAGAATCTCAAATAGAATGTCATCCCTGGTTGTTGAGTGAGAGAGCTGAATACTTTGAAGGGCTGAACTAGAGTCAGATGCTATAACTATTTGCCTGTTTCTCATGTCATTACCCTCTAATCAAAGCAGGGCAAACCATATGGCTACCAGTTCCGCTGTGTATACCGCCAGATCGTCTGTCAGCCTCTTATATATGGCCAACCCAAGTTCAGGGACCACATGTGCCACTCCCACCCTTTTGTCTGTGCCCTTTGAGGCATCTGAGTACAAAATCATACACTGGTTGTAGTGTTCTGATATGTACCCACTCATTCTCCATTTGTCCACTTCACCCTCTTGCCTTTCCTCAAGCAGCCCAAAGTCCAATTTTAATTCTTCCAAGGTCCAAGGGGGAACTATAGGGTATGACACTGTTGGGGCAACATCAAGTCCACTTAACCCCATGCTCTCGACCCTGTCCTTGACAGTCCACCCAAAGCTCCTCCCTCCCTCGTGTAGTCGCTCTTGACAATGAGTCAGGACTGGTTGTACTATGTGACTCTCATCATGACCCCCGAGATTAACCCAGTATACCAGGGCAAGCTGCTCCCTTCGCAACTGTAAGGGCATTTCCCCCACCTCAACCTGAATTGCGTTCACTGGTGAGGTTTTGACTGCTCCACAGCATATTCTCAAGGCTTGATTATGCATTAGATCCAACTTGTGCAACATTGACTTAGAGGCCGACCCATAGGCTATACATCCATAGTCAAATACTGACCTCATTAGTCCAGTATAAATTGCTCTCAGTGCTCCCCTTGATGCTCCACCTTCAACCCCACACAGACATCTCATGACATTTTAGAATTTTTTTGCACTTATCCACCATTTTCTGGATAAGGAAGGCCCAGGTCAACTTCTTGTCAAACCACACCCCCAGATATTTTAAAACATCCACTCTTTCCAACTCACTCCCTGACGGGAGGATTTTAGCTCAGGATTTACACTTCCCTTAGAGAAAATCATCACTTTTGTCTTCTCTACCGAGATTCTAAATCCCCACTGAACTGCCCATTGATGGACTTCATTTACAGCTTCCTGCATTTTCTTCATAATGAATTTCAAATTCCTCCCCCTCTTCCACATGGCTCCGTCATCAGCAAATAAAGCTACCTCATCAGGCCCCTGCACATTTTTAAATATTTGGTCAATCATGATGTCAAACAATAGGGGACTAATTATGCTCCCCTGAGGAGTGCCATTTTCTGCAATATAGCTGGAACTTACTTCCCCATTTATTTTGACTCTTAATCGCCTTTCAGTCAGGAATGCTTCTACCCATTGGAGCATCCTGCCCCCCAGCCCCAATTGCTGCAACTTCATTACCAGGCCTCTTGTCCAAAGCACATCATATGCTTTTTCAATATCAAAAAACACTGCAACCACTGACTCTTTGTTTACTTGGGCTCTCCTAATAGCATCCTCTAAACAAATGACTGGGTCCATGGTGCTTCTTCCTCTCCTAAAACCACTCTGATAGCTTTGGAGAATTCCCTCAGTCTCCGCCCAATAATTAATTCTTTCAGTTATCATCTTTTCCATGGTTTTCCCCACCTGGGAGGTTAAGGCTATTGGTCGGTAGCTACTCGGATTATGAGGGTCCTTCCCAGGTTTCCTGATGGGTACTACTAGAGATTCTTTCCACTCCCTAGGAATTACCCCCTCTACCCATATTCTATTGAACAGCAGCTGTAGCTTTTCTTTTCCCTGGTCACTCAACTTATTTAGCATTTCATAGCATATTGTGTCCTTCCCTGGGGCAGACTTCTTTACCTTCCTTAGCACCTTATTTAGTTCTGCTTTTGTAAACAGGGCATCCATCCTCCCTCCTGCCTGATCATTACTGACATTCATACTGGTGTGTCGTAAAATTGTATCCTCCCTTCCTTTCTTCTCCTCCTGCCTCAGGTTTTCAGAACTATGCACTTTGGCTAAAGTTCTTGCAATAACTTCTGCCTTGTCATGACTTGTAACTGCCACTTCCTCTCCATCCCTGATCAAGGGATAGTCATAACTTTTTTGTATACCTTTCATTTTCTTAATTGTACCCCACACTCTCTCAATGGGGGTTGTATGCCCCACCGAGTTACAAAAATTCTTCCAATACTCCTTTTTTGCCTTTCTCACTGCTCTTTTCACTAGAGCTTGTGCCTTTTTGTACTTAATCAAGCACTGATAGTTATGGGACCTTTTCAACAACCTAAACATTCTGTTCCTCTCCTTAACTGCCTCCTGACATTCTTTTGTCCACCATGGCACTATCCTGTTTAGGGGCCCTGGTACTGACTTTGGGATAGCTCCCCCTGCAGCAGCCACTATACATGAGTTAATTTCCCCCCACAACTCTTCTACACTCCCATTCTCATCAACCAATGATAAGAATTCATCGCTCAGTTCTGTATATTTCTCCCAATCAGCTCTTTCCAGTAACCATCTGCCCCCTCCTGTAACCCCTTCATTTTGCACCTCTACCCCAACCTGAACCCTAATGGGGAAGTGGTCACTCCCCATTGTGCTCCCATTTAAAACCACCCACTCACACTTGTCAGCCATATTCCTGGACACTATGGTTAAATCTATTGCTGATTCTGTCCCTCTAGAGATGTCAACCCTGGTGGCTGACCCATCATTTAGGCAAACTAATCCTTCTTCATCCATGTAATCTTCCAGCACATTACCATTAACATCATTCTTGTCACCCCACAATGTGCTATGTGCATTAAAATCTCCACACCAAATTATTTTCCCAGACATTTCCTTACCAATTCCTTCAAGTGACCCTAATTCCAGCTGCCTACAAGGGTTATAGAAGTTCACAATCGACACTTTCCCTTCTTTAGACCATACTTCAATAATGATGTATTCCAGGTCTTCCCCTTTCCTTACCTCACTAAACTGAAGACCCCTCTCAATGAAGGTGATAACCCCTCCACCCTTGCCAGAGTCCCTGTCCCTCCTTACTGCAATAAACCCCTTTATAACAAAGTCTAGCTTGGGGATCAGCCATGATTCTTGAATGCATATAACATTAGGCCTCACCTCTAGCTTCTCAATATACCTCTTAAATTCTTGCCCATTAGCAATCAGACTCCTTGCATTCCATTGAAGGATATGCAGCACCATCAAAATGTAACTAATGACTCTAAGCATGATTGCGATTGAGATGTGTTCACGTCATTACCAACAGTTGGCTCATTAAGAGCTTCTACAACAGTTTCCCATTCCAGACCTTCAATATCCAATAACTTTTTGGCAGACTTAACTATAATCTTAATCCTGTCAGTCCTGCTCCTATACTGAGCAGTTCCGTTAATAACATCAGTCATAAAGAGCACAAAATCAAGTTTCTTAAATTCCTTGCTCCACTTTAATTCTCTGAACTTCTCTCATTTGCTTTAACACCTCGCATCCTCCATACGCTGCACTATGATTGCCCCCACAATTACAGCATTTTTGAGTGTGCACAGGGGGCAATTCTCCATACTTGTGTTCACCTCCACACTTGCTGCATCTTGTTTTACCATTACATACGGCCGCTACATGCCCATACCTTTGACACTTGAAGCACCTCAGCGGAGGAGGGATATACATCCTAACATCATAACACATGAAACCAATAAAGACCTTTTGCGGGAGCTTCATTTCATCAAAAGTTAGTAATACGGACAGGCTGTCCTTCAATACACCATCCCTCTTCATCTTCAGGTGCTTTGCCTCTTTTACTTTGACATTTCTTATGCTTGCAACCAATTCCTCCATTGAATCATCTACTGGGATTCCCATTGTTACTCCTCTAATCTGCTCCTTATCTTGGCCAACCACACATTTTACATTCTGACCGCAAAACTTGGTTATCTTTACTGCTCTCGATTGTTGTTCTTCATCCACACACTCTACCAAAAGTGCCCCAGACCTTGTCTTACTAGCACGTACAACTTTGCCCAACTCTTTATGTACCTGTTTCATCAATTGGATGGGACTCCAACCCGCAAAAGATTCCTCCTCATTTACAAAACTGAAAAATACCTTGTACGATTCCTTCCTCACAGATGTATCCATATCCTCCGTAATTATTCTTTGATAAGAATTCCCTTTTGATTTTTTACGCTTGGGTCCCCCATCCTCACCATACCCGTGCTCAGGTTCGTCTATCCTACACTTCCTACTCCGTCACTTCCTACCGGCAACTCCTGACCATTCACAGTCCAGCAGCCTTCTCCCCCCCCCAGAAATTAACTCTTTCCCCATTGGAGAAGTTCTTCTTCTTCTTCTTCTTCTTCTTTTAATTGGCAGTTGGCAAACAACTTTTTGGAAGCATTACCGCCACCTACCGAAATGGAGTGTGAGTCTGGGTGTAAACTACCTCTACTATAAACAAAATAATAATTAAATAAAAAATATATATTATTATTATAATAATAAAGAAAATAAAAAAATAAAAAATAAAAAATAAAAAAATAATAAAAAAGGTAAAGAAAGAGTGAAAGAAATGAAAGAGAGAAGCTATTATATTCTTCTAATCAGTCCAGTGACTTCCATAAAGTGAAATAGATGCTTAAAGCACATCTCGCTTGAGTTCCTCTGCAAAATTGCTTTTACATTAAAAGGCACACTTTCTGACTGTAATCCAAGGATGAGGTGCTGCCTCTCCTGGTCAAACTTGACACAATGTTCAATTGCATGCTCCACAGTCTCAATAGAACCACATACACCACACTTTCCATCCTCATGCTTTTTAAAGAGAAATAGAGTACTGTTCAGACCAGAATGCCCAAACCTCATTCTAGATATAATATCCTCCTCTTTGGTGGATCTTGCTGTTGGCCTTGCATGACCTACCACCCTTTGAATTGCATAATATTTCCTCCCAGTAGCTGCACCATTCCACTCACTCTGCCATAACTCTCTGGACTTTGACTTAACTAGTGACTTTACCTCAGTCTTACTATAGGCAATTTCTAAGGTGACCTCAGGGGTCACACATGCTTTTTTGCCGTTCATGTCTGCCAACTCATTCCCTCTTATCCCAATATGTGCTGGGATCCATAAGAAAGTTACATCTGTACCTGAGTTTATAATTCCACTAACCAATTGCACAATTTCCAACACTAAGTCTTGTCTGGACTCTGACATAGTATTCTGAATACTCATCAGCGCAGAATCAGAATCTGAAGCAATAAGCACTCCACCCTTAGGACTATATCCCTCTATCCAGGATAATGCAGTGAGGATGGCTACTAGTTCTGCTGTGTATACTGCAAGATCATTGGTTAACCTTTCTGTTTTGCAAATTTTGAGCTCTGGAACTACAAATGCAATGCCAACTTTACCGCCTGCAGACTTTGATGCATCAGTATAGACCCTAAGTTTGTCCTTGTACTGTGCACTAATATGGCACTCGACCATATCTTTGCTGAAGTCTTCGCTCTTCTTCAACTCCAGAAGTACTAAATCTATTACTGGCTTCTTTAACAACCATGGCGGCACAACTGGATGTGAAACAGCTGGGCACAGAGCAAGCGCCTGCAAGCCCAATGCCTCTACTTTTTGTGGAACCACCCACCCAAAGCTTTTACCTGGTTTATCTCTCTCCTGCCAATGGATTAACGTAGACTTACTAATATGATCATTACTTTGCCCTCTGAGGTTAGCCCAATAGACCAGGGCCAGCTGATCCCTCCTTATATATAGTGGCATTTCCCCCATCTCTACCTGTATAGCATGAACAGGAGTAGATTTCATGGCCCCACAACATAATCTTAATGCCTTATGCTGGATGACATCTAGTTTCCTCAACAGCGTCTTAGATGCAGATCTGTATGCCACACACCCGTAGTCAAATACGGATCTTATAAGGCTGACATATATAATCCTCAAAGCTGACCTTTTGGCTCCCCAATCCACTCCACGCAAGCAGCGCATTACATTTAGTACCTTTTTACACTTGTCTAGCATGCTCTGTATATGCGCAGACCAGGTTAACCTCTTATCAAACCATAGGCCCAAGTATTTAAAACACTCAACTCTTTCTTACTCACATCCAAATAAGTTCAACTTCAACTTCATAGGAATATTTCTTCTGGTAAAAAACACAGTTTTAGTTTTATCTATAGAAATTCTAAATCCCCACTGAAGAGCCCAGTTTTGGACCTTATCAATTGACTGCTGCATTTTGTGGACAATGAAATCAACATTTCTCCCCCTTTTCCACATAGCACCATCATCTGCAAACAAAGCAACATTGACTGATCCCTGCACTTCCTTAAAAACATCATTAATCATGATCAGGAACAATATCGGACTGATGATGCTTCCTTGAGGTGTGCCATTTTCCACTGTATGTTCACTGCTGAGCTCTTCATTAATTTTGACCATGATTCTTCTACCTGTTAGGAAGTCTCTAACCCACTGAAACATTCTACCCATTATGCCCATCTGTCTCAGTTTAATTAGAAGTCCCTCTCTCCAGACCATATCATATGCTTTTTCTACGTCAAAAAACACTGCCAGCACTGTTTCCTTGTTAACCTGAGCTTTCCTTATTGAATCTTCTAAGGCCACCATAGGATCCATAGTACCCCTTCCCTGCCTAAATCCAGTCTGGTAGCTGTGCAGAATATTTTGCATTTCTAACCAGTAGACCAGTCTGTCATTCACCATTCTCTCCATTATTTTACCCAACTGCGATGTCAGCGCTATGGGTCTATAGTTTGTTGGAATCTTTGGATCTTTCCCAGGCTTCCTTATTGGGATTATTACTGCCTGTTTCCATTCAGTTGGAATGACTCCTTCCACCCATACCTTATTTTAATTAAACCCAGCACCACCTCCTTCCCTTTATCTGTCAGCTTCTCCAACATAATATAGCAAATCCCATCTCTTCCAGGGGTAGACCTTCCCACTTTCTTTATTGCCCTATTAAATTCACTCAAATCAAAGAGCGTATCTAAAGCATTCTCATCACCCATTTCCTCTTCTAAAACATGCCTGTATTTTCCTATTGTCATTTCTCTTCCCCTTGCCTCAGCGGGAGTGAGGTTTCCTGAGCTATGTACCTTTACAAGTGCCTTAGCAATGGCTTCTGCCTTGCCCTTACTACTTATAATAGCTCTGCCTTCTTCCATCATTACTGGATACTCAAAGTGTCTCCTATTGCCTCTCATTTTTTTAATCATTCCCCATACTCTTTCTAATGGGGTAGTTCTATCCAAAGTGTCACAAAATGCTTTCCAATATTCCCTTTTT